>NW_026281704.1:0-3024 GCF_023373465.1 Oncorhynchus keta
ATCTCAAATATACAGCACAGCAAAAATTGACATCTAGAGTGCATCAAACATGATTTAGAGCTTGTTTATGGAAAAAATGTTTTTTCTGTATTTCAATGTTGCAACTTGCTGAAAACTGTCCACAATGTTCATTTCATCTTAAATAGACAGCACAGCAAAAATTGGACATACAGAGTGCATCAAACATGATTTAGAGCTTGTTTATGGAAAAAACGTTTTTTCTGTATTTTCAATTGCAATGCTGAAAACTGTCCACAATGTTAATTTCATCTCAAATAGACAGCACAACAAAAAATTGGACATCTAGAGTGCATCAAACATGATTTAGAGCTTGTTTATGGAAAAAAACGATTTTTCTGTATTTCAATGTTGCAACTTGCTGAAAACTGTCCACAATGTTAATTTCAATCTCAAATAGACAGCACAGCAAAAATTGGACATCCGAGTGCAATCAAACATGATTTAGAGCTTGTTTATGGAAAAAAGTTTTTTGTATTTCAATGTTGCAACTTGCTGAAAACTGTCCACAATGTTAATTTCAATCTCATATAGAGCAAAAAGCACAGAGTGCATCAAAAATGATTTAGAGCTTGTTTATGGAAAAAAGTTTTTTCTGTATTTCAATGTTGCAACTTCGGAAAACTGTCCACAATGTTCATTTCATCTCAAATAGACAGCACAGCAAAAATTGACATCCAGAGTGCATCAAACATGATTTAGAGCTTGTTTATGGAAAAAAGTTTTTCTGTATTTCAATGTTGCAACTTGCTGAAAACTGTCCACAATGTTAATTTCATCTCAAACAACAAAAAATTACAGCACAGCTTGCTTTGAAAAAAAACGTTTTTTTTGGACATACTGGAAAAGTGCAATCAAACAAAAATTGATCCGGAGTGCATCAAACATGATTTAGAGCTTGTTTATGTAAAAAAACGTTTTTCTGTATTTCAATGTTGCAACTTGCTGAAAACTGTCCACAATGTTCATTTCATCTCAAATATACAGCGCAGCAAAATTGGACATCCAGAGTGCAATCAAACATGATTTAGAGCTTGTTTATGGAAAAAAGTTTTTTCTGTATTTCAATGTTGCAACTTGCTGAAAACTGTCCACAATGTTAATTTCATCTCAAATATACAGCACAGCAAAAATTGGACATACAAGTGCATCAAACATGATTTAGAAAAAAAAAACTTTTTCTGTATTTCAATGTTGCAACTTGCTGAAAACTGTTCACAATGTTCATTTCATCTCAAATATACAGCACAGCAAAATTGGACATCCAGAGTGCAATCAAACATGATTCATAACGTCTCAAATAAACAGCACAGCAACAATTGGACATCCAGAGTGCATCAAACATGATTTAGAGCTTGTTTATGGAAAAGTGCTTATTTCTGCATTTCAATGTTGCAACTTGCTGAAAATTGTCCACCTTGATCATTTTGTCTCGAATAAACAGCACAACAACAATTGGACATCCAGAGTGCATCAAACATGATTTAGAGCTTGTTTATGGGAAAATGTATTTCTGTATGATGCAACTTGCTGAAAATTGTCCACCTTGTTCATATTGTCTCGAATAAACAGCACAACAACAATTGGACATCCAGAGTGCATCAAACATGATTTAGAGCTTGTTTATGGGAAAATGTATTTCTGTATGATGCAACTTGCTGAAAACTGTGCACAATGTTAATTTCATCTCAAATAGACAACACAGCAACAATTGGACATCCAGAGTGCATCAAACATGATTTAGAGCTTGTTTATGGAAAAGTGCTTATTTCTGCATTTCAATGTTGCAACTTGCTGAAAATTGTCTCACCTTGATCATTTTGTCTCGAATAAACAGCACAACAACAATTGGACATCCAGAGTGCATCAAACATGATTTAGAGAGCTTGTTTATGGGAAAATGTATTTCTGTATGATGCAACTTGCTGAAAATTGTCCACCTTGTTCATATTGTCTCGAATAAACAGCACAACAACAATTGGACATCCAGAGTGCATCAAACATGATTTAGAGCTTGTTTATGGGAAAATGTATTTCTGTATGATGCAACTTGCTGAAAATTGTCCACCTTGTTCATATTGTCTCGAATAAACAGCACAACAACAATTGGACATCCAGAGTGCATCAAACATGATTTAGAGCTTGTTTATGGAAAAATGTATTTCTGTATGATGCAACTTGCTGAAAACTGTGCACAATGTTAATTTCATCTCAAACAGACAGCACAGCAAAATTGGACATACAGAGTGCATCAAACATGATTTAGAGCTTGTTTATGGAAAAACGCTTTTTCTGTATTTCAATGTTGCAACTTGCTGAAAACTGTCCACAATGTTCATTTCATCTCAAACAGACAGCACAGCAAAAATTGGACATACAGAGTGCATCAAACATGATTTGGAGCTTGTTTATGGAAAAAACTTTTTCTGTATTTCAATGTTGCAACTTGCTGAAAACTGTCCACAATGTTCATTTCATCTCAAACAGACAGCACAGCAAAAATTGGACATACAGAGTGCATCAAACATGATTTAGAGCTTGTTTATGGAAAAAAACCTTTTTCTGTATTTCAATGTTGCAACTTGCGGAAAACTGTCCACAATGTTCATTTCATCTCAAATAGACAGCACAGCAAAAATTGGACATCCAGAGTGCATCAAACATGATTTAGAGCTTGTTTATGGAAAAGTGCTTATTTCTGCATTTTAATGTTGCAACTTGCTGAAAATTGTCCACCTTGTTCATAACGTCTCGAATAAACAGCACAGCAACAATTGGACATCCAGAGTGCATCAAACATGATTTAGAGCTTGTTTATGGAAAAGTGCTTATTTCTGCATTTCAATGTTGCAACTTGCTGAAAATTGTCCACCTTGATCATTTTGTCTCGAATAAACAGCACAACAACAATTGGACATCCAGAGTGCATCAAACATGATTTAGAGCTTGTTTATGGGAAAAATGTATTTCTGTATGATGCAACTTGCTGAAAACTGTCCACAATGT
>NW_026281705.1:0-14285 GCF_023373465.1 Oncorhynchus keta
ACCCTGACCATCCACCCTGGATCAACCACGCTGACCAAACACCCTGACCAAACACCCTCACCATCCACCATGACCATCCACCCTGACCACCATGACCATCCACCCTGACCAAACACCCTGACCCATCCACACCCTGATCAACCACCCTGACCACCCACCATGACCAACCACCCTGACCATCCACCCTGACCAACCACCCTGACCAACCACCCTGACCATCCACCCTGACCACCATGACCAACCACCCTGACCACCCACCCCTGACCACCCACCCTGACCACCCACCCTGACCATCCACCCTGACCACCCACCCTGACCACCCACCACCCACCCAACCACCCTGACCAACCACCCTGACCAACCACCCTGACCAACCACCCTGACCACCCACCCTGACCAACCACCCTGACCATCCACCCTGACCAACCACCCTGACCATCCACCCTGACCATCCACCCTGACCATCCACCCTGACCAAACACCCTGACCAACCACCCTGACCATCCACCCTGACCAACCACCATGACCAACCACCCTGACCATCCACCCTGACCACCGACCCTGACCACCATGACCATCCACCCTGACCGTCCACCCTGACCCTGACCGTCCACCCTGGGACCACCCACCCTGACCACCCACCCTGACCACCCATGACCAACCACCCTGACCATCCACCCTGACCTGACCTATCCACCCTGACCAACCACCTGACCACCCACCGTGACCATCCACCCTGACCACCCACCCTGACCACCCACCATGACCAACCACCCTGACCACCCACCCTGACCACCATGACCAACCACCCTGACCAACCACCCTGACCACCCACCCTGACCACCCACCCTGACCACCATGACCATCCACCCTGACCAACCACCCTGACCCCTGACTGGCCCACCCTGACCAACCACCCTGACCAACCACCCTGACCACCCACCCTGACCAACCACCCTGACCAACCACCCTGACCAACCACCCTGACCATCCACCCTGACCAACCACCCGCTCGTTTTTTTAGCCTGAAAGGGACATTGATAAACTGCTTCAACTTCATGGTAATCATTCACAGAACATCAACATTAAAATGGCGGCTTTTTTCAATGTTTTTGTGTTTAAAAAGATTAGTGCTTAGTGGGCAGTGAGAAGGCAATGTCCATTTATCATCTAACTCTCAATCTAACCTCACCCTGTTTTTCATCTCCCTCCCCATTTACCACCCTAGTCCACCATTCTAACCTCTTCCTGTTTCTCATCTCCTCCCCATTTACTATATAGTCCTCAATCTAACCTCTTCCTGTTTCTCATCTCCCATTTACCATATAGGCCCAACCTAACCTCTTCCTGTTTCTCATCCCTCCCCATTTACCATCTAGTCCTCAATCTAACCTCTTCCTGTTTCTCAACCCCCCATTTACCATAGGTCCTCAATCTCACCTCTTCCTGTTTCTCATCTCCCCTCCCCCATTTACTATATAGGCCTCAATCTAACCTCTTCCTGTTTCTCCTCCCCCCCATTTACCATCTAGTCCTCAATCTAACCTCTTCCTGTTTTCAACTCCCCTCCCCCCATTTACCATCTAGTCCTCAATCTAACCTCTTCCTGTTTCTCATCTCTGTGTCCCTCCCCATTTACCATCTAGTCCTCAATCTAACCTCTTCCTGTTTCTCATCTCCCTCCCCATTTACCATCAAGTCCTCAATCTAACCTCTTCCCCTCATCCCCCATTTACTATCTAGTCCTCAATCTAACCTCTTCCTGTTTCTCCCTCCCCCATTTACCATCTAGTCCTCAATCTAACCTCTTCCTGTTTCTCATCTCCCCTCCCCCATTTACCATATAGTCCTCAATCTAACCTCTTCCTGTTTCTCATCTCCCCCATTTACCATCTAGGCCTCAATCTAACCTCTTCCTGTTTCTCATCTCCCCTCCCCCATTTACCATATAGGCCTCAATCTAACCTCTTCCTGTTTCTCATCTCCCCCATTTACCATCTAGTCCTCAATCTAACCTCTTCCTGTTTCATCTCCCCTCCCCCATTTACCATCTAGTCCTCAATCTAACCTCTTCCTGTTTCTCATCTCCCCTCCCCCATTTACCATATAGGCCTCAATCTAACCTCTTCCTGTTTCTCATCTCCCCCATTTACCATCTAGTCCTCATTCTAACCTCTTCCTGTTTCTCCCCTCCCCCATTTACCATCTAGTCCTCAATCTAACCTCTTCCTGTTTCTCCCCTCCCCCATTTACCATCTAGTCCTCAATCTAACCTCTTCCTGTTTCTCATCTCCTCCCCCATTTACCATCTAGTCCTCAATCTAACCTCTTCCTGTGTCTTATCTCCCCTACCCCATTTACCATCTAGTCCTCAATCTAACCTCTTCCTGTGTCTTACCTCCCCCCCCATTTACCATCTAGTCCTCATTCTAACCTCTTCCTGTGTCTTCCCCTCCCCATTTACCATCTAGTCCTCATTCTAACCTCTTTCTGTGTCTCATCTCCCCTCCCCCATTTACCATCTAGTCCTCAATCTAACCTCTTCCTGTTTCTCATCTCCCCTCCCCATTTACCATCTAGTCCTCAATCTAACCTCTTCCTGTTTCTCATCTCCCCTCCCCATTTACCATCTAGTCCTCAATCTAACCTCTTCCTGTTTCTCATCTCCCCTCCCCCATTTACTATATAGTCCTCAATCTAACCTCTTCCTGTTTCTCATCTCCCCTCCCCCATTTACCATCTAGTCCTCAATCTAACCTCTTCCTGTTTCTCACCTCCCCCCCATTTACCATCTAGTCCTCAATCTAACCTCTTCCTGTTTCTCATCTCCCTCCCCCATTTACCATCTAGTCCTCAATCTAACCTCTTCCTGTTTCTCATCTCCCCTCCCCCATTTACCATCTAGTCCTCAATCTAACCTCTTCCTGTTTCTCATCTCCCCTCCCCCATTTACCATATAGGCCTCAATCTAACCTCTTCCTGTTTCTCATCTCCTCTCCCCATTTACTATATAGTCCTCAATCTAACCTCTTCCTGTTTCTCATCTCCCCTCCCCATTTACCATCTAGTCCTTTCTAACCTCTTTCTGTTTCACCCTCCCCATTTACTATATAGGGAATCTAACCTCTTCCTGTTTCTCATCTCCCCTCCCCCCATTTACTATATGAGACCTCAATAACCTCTTCCTGTTTCTCATCTCCCCTCCCCCATTTACCATAGGCCTCATCTAACCCCTCTCCCTGTTCTCATCTCCCCCCCCATTTACCACATAGTCCTCAATCTAACCTCTTCTTGTTTCTCATCTCCTCATTTTACAATGAAGTCATTTAGCAGATGCTCAGTTGAGTAGGTCCCCTCTCTAAAAAGCGGAAAAAGTGTTTTACCAGTGAACAGAGACAGAAAAGGTCAACCAATGAGACCTAATAAAAACACCATTACATATACCCCCCAACAAGACGTGAGGTTGATTTCACCGCCCCAAAAATCATGAATCTATAAATCAATTAGTTTATTGATGAAAAACAAAATAAACATTGATAGAAACATTCACCATTATTCAGTTGATATCATGAGATAAGATACAAGCTACAGTGGCTCTGCGAAAGTATTGACCCCCTTGGCATTTGTCCTATTTTGTTGCCTTTCAACCTGGAATAAAACATATATTTTGGGGGATTGATTGATTAATAATATATGCCATTTAGACATGTAAATGTTTCCTTAAACCACTCGCTTTTATGCTTAGGGTCATTGTCCAGCTGGAAGGTGAACATTGTAGTAGGAGTATTGTATAATAATAATAATAATATATGCCATTTAGAGTCATGTGTGCATACATTCTACGTATGGGTGGTCCCGGGAATCGAACCCACTACCCTGGCGTTACAAGCGCCATGCTCTACCAACTGAGCCACAGAGCCACTAACACAACATGCCTACCACTTTGAAGATTCAAAATATATTTTTATTGTGAAACAAACAAGAAATAAGGCAAAACAACTGAAGACTTGAGCGTGCATAACTATTCACCTCCCCCAAAGTCAATACTTTGTAGAGCCACCTTCTTTAGGTAATACCACAGATTCTCAATTGGATTGAGGTCTGGGCTTTGACTAGGCCATTCCAATACATTTAAATGTTTCCCCTTAAACCACTCAAGTGTTGCTTTAGCAGTATGCCTAGGGTCATTGTCCTGCTGGAAGGTGAAGCTCTGTCCCAGTCTCAAATCTCTGGAAGACTGAAACAGGTTTCCCCTCAAGAATTACCCTGTATTTAGCGCCATCCATCATTCCTTCAATCCTGACCAGTTTCCCAGTCCCTGCCAATTAGAAAACATCAGCATGATGCTGCCACCACTATGCTTCACTGTGGGGATGGTATTCTTGGGGGTGATGCCCGTTTTTTGGCAAATCACCAAACATGATTGCCCTTTTGTGAACACCAAACATGATTGCTTACTTTTTCTTGAAGAAATTGTTTTTTCTGGCCACTCTTCCATAAAGCCCAGCTCTGGGGATTGTACGGCTTAAAGTGGTCCTACGGACAGATACTCCAATCTCCGCTGTGGAGCTCTTCACCTCCTTCAGGGTTATCTTTGGTCTCTTTATTGCCTCTCTGATTAATGTCCTCCTTGCCTGGTCCGCGAGTTTTGGTGGGCGGCCCTCTCTTGGCAGATTTGTTGTGGTTCCATATTCTTAACATTTTTAATAATAATAATAATAATGGGATGTTCAAAGTTTCTGATATTTTTATAACCCAACCCTGATCTGTACTTCTCCACAACTTTGTCCCTGACCTGTTGGGAGAGCTCCTTTGTCTTCATGGTGTCGCTTGCTTGGTGGTGTTGCAGACTCTGGGGCCTTTCAGAACAGGTGTATATATATACTGAGATCATGTTACACTTAAATAAAGTCTACCTGTGTATAATCTAACTAATTATGTGACTTCTGAAGGTAATTGGTTGCACCAGATCTTATTTAAGGGCTTCATAGCAAAGGGGGTGAACACATATGCACACACCACTATTCAGTTTTTAAAAAAAATGTTGAAATAATTTATTGAAATAAATATATTTTTTAATTTCACTTCACCAATTTGGACTATTTTGTGTGTGTCCATTACATGAAATCCAAATAAAAATCAATTTAAATTACAGGTTGTAATGCAACAAAATAGGAAAAATGCCATGGGGGGGGTGAATACTTTACGCTGTACCATGAGACTGAGGACCAACAGTTTATATATTAAACTCCTGGATACCGTGATGTCATCCAGAGGAATGAATGGTATTCACCAGTAGTTCAGTTTAAATGTTTATATATTAAACTCCTGGATACCGTGATGTCATCCAGAGGAATGAATGGTATTCACCAGTAGTTCAGTTTAAATGTTGATATATTAAACTCCTGGATACCGTGATGTCATCCAGAGGAATGAATGGTATTCAACAGTAGTTCAGTTTAAATGTTTATATATTAAACTCCTGGATACCGTGATGTCATCCAGAGGAATGAATGGTATTCACCAGTAGTTCAGTTTAAATGTTTATATATTAAACTCCTGGATACCGTGATGTCATCCAGAGGAATGAATGGTATTCAACAGTAGTTCAGTTTAAATGTTTATATATTAAACTCCTGGATACCGTGATGTCATCCAGAGGAATGAATGGTATTCACCAGTAGTTCAGTTTAAATGTTTATATATTAAACTCCTGGATACCGTGATGTCATCCAGAGGAATGAATGGGTATTCACCAGTAGTTCAGTTAAATGTTGATATATTAAACTCCTGGATACCGTGATGTCATCCAGAGGAATGAATGGTATTCACCAGTAGTTCAGTTTAAATGTTTATATATTAAACTCCTGGATACCGTGATGTCATCCAGAGGAATGAATGGTATTCACCAGTAGTTCAGTTTAAATGTTTATATATTAAACTCCTGGATACCGTGATGTCATCCAGAGGAATGAATGGTATTCACCAGTAGTTCAGTTAAATGTTGATATATTAAACTCCTGGATACCGTGATGTCATCCAGAGGAATGAATGGTATTCACCGGTAGTTCAGTTAAATGTTTATATATTAAACTCCTGGATACCGTGATGTCATCCAGAGGAATGAATAGTATTCACCAATAGTTCAGTTTAAATGTTTATATATTAAACTCCTGGATACCGTGATGTCATCCAGAGGAATGAATGGTATTCACCAGTAGTTCAGTTTAAATGTTGATATATTAAACTCCTGGATACCGTGATGTCATCCAGAGGAATGAATGGTATTCACCAGTAGTTCAGTTTAAATGTTTATATATTAAACTCCTGGATGTGATGTCATCCAGAGGAATGAATGGTATTCACCGGTAGTTCAGTTTAAATGTTTATATATTAAACTCCTGGATACCGTGATGTCATCCAGAGGAATGAATGGTATTCACCAGTAGTTCAGTTTAAATGTTTATATATTAAACTCCTGGATACCGTGATGTCATCCAGAGGAATGAATGGTATTCACCAGTAGTTCAGTTAAATGTTTATATATTAAACTCCTGGATACCGTGATGTCATCCAGAGGAATGAATGGTATTCACCGGTAGTTCAGTTTAAATGTTTATATATTAAACTCCTGGATACCGTGATGTCATCCAGAGGAATGAATGGTATTCACCAGTAGTTCAGTTTAAATGTTTATATATTAAACTCCTTACCGTGATGTCATCCAGAGGAATGAATGGTATTCACCAGTAGTTCAGTTTAAATGTTTATATATTAAACTCCTGGATTTGATGTCATCCAGAGGAATGAATGTATTTACAGTAGTTCAGTTAAATGTTTATATATTAAACTCCTGGATACCGTGATGTCATCCAGAGGAATGAATGGTATTCACCAGTAGTTCAGTTAAATGTTTCCAAGGACATAATTACATGTATTTAACAGAATTACATGTATTTTTACATGTATTTAGCAGAATTACATGTATTTAACAGAATTACATGTATTTAGCAGAATTACATGTATTTAACAGAATTACATGTATTTAACAGAATTACATGTATTTAGCAGAATTACATGTATTTAAGTATTTTGCTCGTGGGGAAAGTAACATTAGTACTTAAAAAAACAATACTTTAAACATTTTAATATTTTTTATTATTTTTATGTTATAAGCTCACATACTATACATTGAAAATATGAAGTATTAAGGTGTATAAGAGAATAAACGTGTTTTAATTAATATTAACATTAATAAATGAATTTCCACAGCTTCCTAAATGTTTTTTTTACAAGATGACAGAGTGGCCTTTCCTACCCAGGTCTGGTGTTGGAGATCATTCCACACTCTGTGTTCTACTACCCAGGTCATTCTACACTCTGTGTTCTACTACCCAGGTCATTCTACACTCTGTGTTCTACTACCCAGGTCTGGTGTTGGAGATCATTCTACACTCTGTGTTCTACTACCCAGGTCTGGTGTTGGAGATCATTCTACACTCTGTGTTCTACTACCCAGGTCTGGTGTTGGAGATCATTCTACACTCTGTGTTCTACTACCCAGGTCTGGTGTTGGAGATCATTCTACACTCTGTGTTCTACTACCCAGGTCTGGTGTTGGAGATCATTCTACACTCTGTGTTCTACTACCCAGGTCTGGTGTTGGAGATCATTCTACACTCTGTGTTCTACTACCCAGGTCATTCTACACTCTGTGTTCTACTACCCAGGTCATTCTACACTCTGTATTCTACTACCCAGGTCTGGTGTTGGAGATCATTCCACACTCTGTGTTCTACTATCCAGGTCTGGTGTTGGAGGTCATTCCACACTCTGTGTTCTACTACCCAGGTCTGGAGTTGGAGATCATTCTACACTCTGTGTTCTACTACCCAGGTCTGGTGTTGGAGATCATTCCACACTCTGTGTTCTACTACCCAGGTCTGGTGTTGGAGATCATTCCACACTCTGTGTTCTACTACCCAGGTCTGGTGTTGGAGATCATTCTACACTCTGTTCTAATACCCAGGTCTGGTGTTGGAGATCATTCTACACTCTGTGTTCTACTACCCAGGTCTGGTGTTGGAGATCATTCTACACTCTGTGTTCTACTACCCAGGTCTTGTTGGAGATCATTCTACACTCTGTGTTCTACTACCCAGGTCTGGTGTTGGAGATCATTCTACACTCTGTGTTCTACTACCCAGGTCTTGGCGGAGGTCATTCTACACTCTGTGGATCTCCTGAGTGTATTTTCTGATGTTTAATCAGAGAACTTGAATGAGAGTATCTCTTGTCACACTGATCACAGCCATAAGGCTTCTCTCCAGTGTGTATTCTCTGGTGTACTGCCAGGTTGCTTGAGGTAGAACAACTCGTCCCGCAGTCAGAGCAGTGGTAAGGTTTCTCTCCGGTGTGGGTTCTCTTGTGTGATATCAGGTTACTTGAGGTAGTACATCTCTTCCCACAATCTGGGCAGTGGTAAGGCTTTTCACCAGTGTGGGTTCTCTGATGTACTATCAGTATGTCTAATAAAGCAAAACTCTTCCCACATTCAGAGCAGTGGTGAGGCTTCTCTCCTGTGTGTGTTCTCTGGTGAGATTTTAAATGTGATGATCTAACAAAACCCTTCCCACAGTCAGAGCAGTGGTAAGGTTTTCTCCTGTGTGTATTCTCTGGTGTACAATCAGGTGACTTGGCTGAGTAAAACTCTTCCCACATTGATCACAGCTATAAGGCTTCTCTCCTGTATGTGTTCTCTGGTGTGTTATCAGATAGCTTGAGGTAGTAAAGCTCAATCCACAGTTGGAGCAGCGATAAGGCTTCTCTCCAGTGTGTATTCTCTTGTGACAGTCAGGTTTGATGACTGAGTGAATCGCTTCCCGCATTGATCACAGCCATATGGCCTCTCTCCTGTATGTGTTCTCTGGTGTATAATCAGTTCACTTGAGGAGGTTAAGCTTTTCCCACAGTCTGAGCAGTGGTGAGGCTTCTCTCCAGTGTGCGTTCGCTGGTGCAGCTTTAAACGCTGTGATGTTGAAAAGGTCCTCTCACAGTCAGAGCAGTGGTAAGGCTTCTCTCCTGTGTGTGTCAACTGGTGTTTTGTCAGGTTCCCTAGTTGAGAAAATCTCTTCAAACAGTCAGTGCAGCTATAAGGTTTCTCTCCTGTATGGATTCTGTGGTGTATTTTAAGTTCTGTTGAAGAGGTGAAACTCTTCCCACAGTCAGAGCAGTGGTGAGGTTTCTTCCCTGTGGATCTCCGCTGGGGTTTCTTGAGGTGTTCTGATTTGGAGAGACTCTTCTCAGCCTCGTCAGCATCATGATGTTGTTGAGGCTCCCCAGAGGATCCACAACACTCACGTCTCTCTCCTGTGTGAACGACAAAATAAGACAGTCAATGTAGTGAATGTTTAAATGCTTTTACAAACTTTTTTTGACAACTGTCTTCTAACAATAAGATGGTCAAGTGAAGAACAATAGTCATATTTTGTCTTCATTTTTCACATTAGTAGTAATGTCTATGACTTTGGTCTTACAATGTGTTATTACAGTTGTTGAAACCTTCAGCAGTGATCCAGACGACTTTAGGTCACCAGTATTACTAATGGTATTATTTTATTTTCAGCTTTACTGATTATCAGCTAAACCACAGCCAATAAAAACCACAGCCAATAAAACCACAGCCAATAAAAACCAGAGCCAATAAAACCAGAGCCAATAAAACCACAGCCAATAAAACCACAGCCAATAAAACCACAGCCAATAAAACCACAGCCAATAAAACCACAGCCAATAAAAACCAGAGGAAATAAAACCACAGCCAATAAAACCACAGCCAATAAAAACCAGAGGAAATAAAACCACAGCCAATAAAAACCAGAGGAAATAAAACCACATCCAATAAAACCAGAGGAAATAAAACCACAGCCAATAAAACCAGAGGAAATAAAACCACAGCCAATAAAACCAGAGGAAATAAAACCACAGCCAATAAAACCAGAGGAATTAAAACCACAGCCAATAAAACCACAGCCAATAAAACCACAGCCAATAAAACCACAGCCAATAAAAACCAGAGGAAATAAAACCACAGCCAATAAAACCAGAGGAAATAAAACCACAGCCAATAAAACATTTACATTTAAGTCATTTAGCAGACGCTCTTATCCAGAGCGACTTACAAATTGGTGCATACACCTTATGACATCCAGTGGAACAGCCACTTTACAATAGTGCATCTAAATCTTTTTAGGGGGGTGAGGAGGATTACTTACCCTATCCTAGGTAAAACCACAGCCAATAAAAACCACAGCCAATAAAACCAGAGGAAATAAAACCACAGCCAATAAAACCACAGCCAATAAAACCAGAGGAAATAAAACCACAGCCAATAAAACCACAGCCAATAAAACCAGAGGAAATAAAACCACAGCCAATAAAACCAGAGGAAATAAAACCACAGCCAATAAAACCAGAGGAAATAAAACCACAGCCAATAAAACCACAGCCAATAAAACCAGAGGAAATAAAACCACAGCCAATAAAACCACAGCCAATAAAACCAGAGGAAATAAAACCAGAGGAATTAAAACCACAGCCAATAAAACCAGAGGAAATAAAACCACAGCCAATAAAACCAGAGGAAATAAAACCACAGCCAATAAAAACCAGAGGATCAATTAGTCAATAATACAGGATCAGACTTCATGACCTTTTAAAGTGGTGATCCAGGAAGGGTCCCTCCATTCAATCTGTAGAACGCCCCTTTAAAGGGGTGATCCAGGAAGGGTCCCTCCATTCAATCTGTAGAACGCCCCTTTAAAGGGGTGATCCAGGAAGGGTCCCTCCATTCAATCTGTAGAACGCCCCTTTAAAGGGGTGATCCAGGAAGGGTCCCTCCATTTAATCTGTAGAACGCCCCTTTAAAGGGGTGATCCAGGAAGGGTCCCTCCATTCAATCTGTAGAACGCCCCTTTAAAGGGGTGATCCAGGAAGGGTCCCTCCATTCAATCTGTAGAACGCCCCTTTAAAGGGGTGATCCAGGAAGGGTCCCTCCATTCAATCTGTAGAACGCCCCTTTAAAGGGGTGATCCAGGAAGGGTCCCTCCATTCAATCTGTAGAACGCCCCTTTAAAGGGGTGATCCAGGAAGGGTCCCTCCATTTAATCTGTAGAACGCCCCTTTAAAGGGGTGATCCAGGAAGGGTCCCTCCATTCAATCTGTAGAACGCCCCTTTAAAGGGGTGATCCAGGAAGGGTCCATTTTTGGACTTTATTATATAAATGGGACAATTTGTATTTATGGATCCCAATCAGTTCATTAGTCCATTAGTTCCTGCCAAGGCAGCAGCTACTCTTCCTGGGGTTTATTATGGATCCCCATTAGTTCCTGCCAAGGCAGCAGCTACTCTTCCTGGGGTTTATTATGGATCCCCATTAGTTCCTGCCAAGGCAGCAGCTACTCTTCCTGGGGTTTATTATGGATCCCCATCAGTACCCGCAGCAGCTACTCTTTCTGGGGTTTATTATGGATCCCCATTAGTTCCTGCCAAGGCAGCAGCTACTCTTCCTGGGGTTTATTATGGATCACCATCAGTTCCTGCAGCAGCTACTCTTCCTGGGGTTTATTATGGATCCCAATTAGTTTTATTTTTTATTTTTTTTTATTTCACCTTTATTTAACCAGGTAGGCTAGTTGAGAATAAGTTCTCATTTGCAACTGCGACCTGGCCAAGATAAAGCATAGCAGTGTGAACAGACAACACAGAGTTACACATGGAGTAAACAATTAACAAGTCAATAACACAGTAGAAAAAAGGGGAGTCTATATACAATGTGTGCATGAGGAGGTAGGCGAATAATTACAATTTTGCAGATTAACACTGGAGTGATAAATGATCAGATGGTCATGTACAGGTAGAGATATTGGTGTGCAAAAGAGCAGAAAAGTAAATAAATAAAAACAGTATGGGGATGAGGTAGGTGAAAATGGGTGGGCTATTTACCAATAGACTATGTGCAGCTGCAGCGATCGGTTAGCTGCTCAGATAGCTGATGTTTGAAGTTGGTGAGGGAGATAAAAGTCTCCAACTTCAGCGATTTTTGCAATTCGTTCCAGTCACAGGCAGCAGAGTACTGGAACGAAAGGTGGCCAAATGAGGTGTTGGCTTTAGGGATGATCAGTGAGATACACCTGCTGGAGCACGTGCTACGGATGGGTGTTGCCATCGTGACCAGTGAACTGAGATAAGGCGGAGCTTTACCTAGCATGGACTTGTAGATGACCTGGAGCCAGTGGGTCTGGCGACGAATATGTAGCGAGGGCCAGCCGACGAGAGCATACAAGTCAGAGTGGTGGGTGGTATAAGGTGCTTTAGTGACAAAACGGATGGCACTGTGATAAACTGCATCCAGTTTGCTGAGTAGAGTGTTGGAAGCCATTTTGTAGATGACATCGCCGAAGTCGAGGATCGGTAGGATAGTCAGTTTTACTAGGGTAAGCTTGGCGGCGTGAGTGAAGGAGGCTGTTGTGGAATAGAAAGCCGACTCTTGATTTGATTTTCGATTGGAGATGTTTGATATGAGTCTGGAAGGAGAGTTTGCAGTCTAGCCAGACACCTAGGTACTTATAGATGTCCACATATTCAAGGTCGGAACCATCCAGGGTGGTGATGCTCGTCGGGCATGCGGGTGCAGGCAGCGATCGGTTGAAAAGCATGCATTTGTTTTTACTAGCGTTTAAGAGCAGTTGGAGGCCACGGAAGGAGTGTTGTATGGCATTGAAGCTCGTTTGGAGGTTCGATAGCACAGTGTCCAATGACGGGCCGAAAGTATATAGAATGGTGTCGTCTGCGTAGAGGTGGATCAGGGAATCGCCCGCAGCAAGAGCAACATCATTGATATATACAGAAAAAAAGAGTCGGTCCGAGAATTGAACCCTGTGGCACCCCCATCGAGACTGCCAGAGGACCGGACAGCATGCCCTCCGATTTGATACACTGAACTCTGTCTGCAAAGTAATTGGTGAACCAGGCAAGGCAGTCATCCGAAAAACCGAGGCTACTGAGTCTGCCGATAAGAATATGGTGATTGACAGAGTCGAAAGCCTTGGCAAGGTCGATGAAGACGGCTGCACAGTACTGTCTTTTATCGATGGCGGTTATGATATCGTTTAGTACCTTGAGTGTAGCTGAGGTGCACCCGTGACCGGCTCGGAAACCAGATTGCACAGCGGAGAAGGTACGGTGGGATTCAATATGGTCAGTGACCTGTTTGTTGACTTGGCTTTCGAAGATCTTAGATAGGCAGGGCAGGATGGATATAGGTCTGTAACAGTTTGGGTCCAGGGTGTCTCCCCCTTTGAAGAGGGGGATGACTGCAGCAGCTTTCCAATCCTTGGGGATCTCAGACGATATGAAAGAGAGGTTGAACAGGCTGGTAATAGGGGTTGCGACAATGGCGGCGGATAGTTTCAGAAATAGAGGGTCCAGATTGTCAAGCCCAGCTGATTTGTACGGGTCCAGGTTTTGCAGCTCTTTCAGAACATCTGCTATCTGGATTTGGGTAAAGGAGAACCTGGTGAGGCTTGGTCGAGGAGCTGCGGGGGGGCGGAGCTGTTGGCCGAGGTTGGAGTAGCCAGGCGGAAGGCATGGCCAGCCGTTGAAAAATGCTTATTGAAGTTTTCGATAATCATGGATTTATCGGTGGTGACCGTGTTACCTAGCCTCAGTGCAGTGGGCAGCTAGTAGGAGGTGCTCTTGTTCTCCATGGACTTCACAGTGTCCCAGAACTTTTTGGAGTTGGAGCTTCAGGATGCAAACTTCTGCCTGAAGAAGCTGGCCTTAGCTTTCCTGACTGACTGCGTGTATTGGTTCCTGACTTCCCTGAACAGTTGCATATCGCGGGGACTATTCGATGCTATTGCAGTCCGCCACAGGATGTTTTTGTGCTGGTCAAGGGCAGTCAGGTCTGGAGTGAACCAAGGGCTGTATCTGTTCTTAGTTCTGCATTTTTTGAACGGAGCATGCTTATCTAAAATGGTGAGGAAGTTACTCTTAAAGAATGAAGAATTATTATAGATCCCCAAGGCAGCAGCTACTCTTCCTGGGGTTTATTATAGATCCCCATTAGTTCCTGCCAAGGCAGCAGCTACTCTTCCTGGGGTTTATTATAGATTCCCATTAGTTCCTGCCAAGGCAGCAGCTACTCTTCCTGGGGTTTATTATGGATCCCCATTAGTTCCTGCCAAGGCAGCAGCTACTCTTCCTGGGGTTTATTATAGATCCC
>NW_026281706.1:0-4782 GCF_023373465.1 Oncorhynchus keta
AAAATGAGCTCCTGTATATATTGAGATTTAAATGTTTTTAGAGTGAAATTACATGAAAAATCAGAAAACTGCAAGACTCAATAGAAGAGAAAACAAGGAACAAACCAAAAAAGACAGGCTTTTGAAAAAATTAACTATTTTCATAAAATTGTCTGATTATCTTAGCTAGCTGAATTGCTAGCAAATTGTTACTTGTTGCTAAGCAGTTGCTAAGGACTCTCTGGAAGAAGCTAGCTAGCTTACAAAGAATAACAACAAAATATCTAGTTAACAGAAGAAGGAAGACAAAATAAGGACAAAAGAAGGACAGAGAAAAAGGAAAGAAGAGGACAACAAAAGTGAAACAGTCAGCACTTCTATTGCAACTTCGTATTTCGTCGTCTAACGTAGTCTACACTGCTATCTGCCCAGCAGCTAGCCAGCTAGCAAACGTCCACCGTCTACCGAATAGCAGCACTGTACAGAAACTATTACACTCAACTGAGCGACTTGATTAGTGTGAGTGTTAGCTAGTTACATAGTTGTCTTTTTGCTGTCTTCGTATCCAATATAGTGTGTAGTTTAGGCGTGTAGTCTTAGAGTGATTATCTTAATTTACCGAGGAGTTAGCTAGCCATGTTTGTGGAGTCATAACGTAGGAGACACTGCTAGCTAGCCAACAGCTAGCCAACATCTACTGAATAGAACTCGCACTCCAACAACCGGGCCGTTACCGCTCACAGGTAAGTATCACATTTCATTTCATTCATTACAGCACAAAGCGGTTTGATTTGTTTGTGCGTAGCTAGCTACATAGCTAGCTACATAGCGTCTTTGTATCAAAGATAATTGTGTAGTCTAGAGCGATTTTCTAGGTTAGCTAGCCAGCTATTGTCGTTCTTTTAGCATAGCGTAACGTAATCAACACTGCTAGCTAGCCAGCTATTTGAGATAACGGCTTTGGCTTCTTCTGCTCAGCGGACGACTTGATTGGAGTGGTGTCATGCTAAGCCACACAAGCTAGCCTAGAGACAACACGCGCAGCCACTGCCCAGCTAGCCTACTTCAGCAGTGCTATTATCATTTTGATGTTTGAGTCAATAAGATTCTTGCTACGTAGGCTTAACTTTCTGAACATTAAGACGATGTAGTCCACTTGTCATTTCAATCTCCTTGCATTAAATGGCCTCTTCTGTAGCCTGTCAACTATGTTTCTGTCTGTCTGTTATGCTCTTGCTGTGGACCATGCAACGCTCCACCGCGTGGCGCGGCTCACCTGGTCTGGGTGGTCCCAGGCGCACGACCCGTGGGTTCCCAGGTCTATCGGTGGCCTCTGGAACTGCGATCCTCGCGGCCAACAAGGCAAGGGGTCCATCTCAGCCCTATGCCTCCTCAGTCCCTTGACTACTTGGCACTGACGAACATGGATCACCACAGAAAACACTGCTGCTCCTACTGCTCTCTCTTCGTCCGCCCACGTGTTCTCGCACACCCGAGGCTTCTGGTCAGCGGGGTGGTGGCACCCGGGATCCTCATCTCTCCCAAGTGGTCATTCTCTCTTTCTCCCCTTACCCATCTGTCTATCGCCTCCTTTGAATTTCATGCTGTCACAGTTACCAACCCTTTCAGAAAGCTTAACATCCTTATCATTTATCGCCCTCCAGGTCCCTCGGAGGTTCATCAATGAGCTTGATGTCTTGATAAGCTCCTTTCCTGAGGACCGCTCACCTCTCACAGTTCTGGGCGACTTTAACCTCCCCACGTCTACCTTTGACTCATTCCTCTCTGCCTCCTTCTTTCCTCCTTTCCTCTTTTGACCTCCCTCTCACCTTCCCCCCTACTCACAAGGCAGGCAATACGGCTCGACCTCATCTTTACTAGATGCTGTTCTTCCACTAACCTCATTGCAACTCCCCTCCAAGTCTCCGACCACTACCTTGTATCCTTTCCTCTGGCCCTCATCCAACACTTCCCACACACCCCTGCTTTCGGATGGTATGCGCCGTCCCAACCTTCGCTCTCTCTCCCCCCTGCTCTCTCCTCTTCCATCCTATCATCTCTTACCTCTTCCCTCTGCTCAAACCTTCTCCAACCTATCTCCTGATTCTGCCTCCTCAACCCTCCCTCTCCTCCTTTCTGCATCCTTTGACTCTCTATGTCCCCTATCTTCCAGGCTTAGGTCCTCCTCCCGCTCCGTGGCTCGACGGACTCATTGCGAGCTCACAGAACAGGGCTCCGGGCAGCCGGCGGAAATGGAGGAAAACTCGCCTCTCCTGCGGACCTGGCATCCTTTCCACTCCTCCTCTCTGCATTTCATCCTCTGTCTCTGCTGCTAAAGGCCACTTTCTACCACTCTAAATTCAAGCATCTGCCTCTAACCCTAGGAAGCTCTTTGCCACCTTCTCCTCCTCTGAATCCTCCTCCCCCCCCCCTCCTCCCTCTCTGCAGATGACTTCGTCAACCATTTTGAAAAGAAGGTCGACGACATCCGATCCTCGTTTGCTAAGTCAAACGACACCGCTGGTTCTGCTCACACTGCCCTACCCTGTGCTCTGACCTCTTTCTCCCCTCTCTCTCCAGATGAAATCTCGCGTCTCTGTGACGGCCGGCCGCCCAACAACCTGCCCGCTTGACCCTATCCCTCCTCTCTTCTCCAGACCATTTCCGGAGACCTTCTCCCTTACCTCACCTCGCTCATCAACTCATCCCTGACCGCTGGCTACGTCCCTTCCGTCTTCAAGAGAGCGAGAGTTGCACCCCTTCTGAAAAAACCTACACTTCGATCCTCCGATGTCAACAACTACAGACCAGTATCCCTTCTTTCTTTTCTCTCCAAAACTCTTGAACGTTGCCGATCCTTGGCCAGCTCTCCCGCTATCTCTCTCAGAATGACCTTCTTGATCCAAATCAGTCAGGTTTCAAGACTAGTCATTCAACTGAGACTGCTCTTCTCTGTATCACGGAGGCGCTCCGCACTGCTAAAGCTAACTCTCTCTCCTCTGCTCTCATCCTTCTAGACCTATCGGCTGCCTTCGATACTGTGAACCATCAGATCCTCCTCTCCACCCTCTCCGAGTTGGGCATCTCCGGCGCGGCCTACGCTTGGATTGCGTCCTACCTGACAGGTCGCTCCTACCAGGTGGCGTGGCGAGAATCTGTCTCCTCACCACGCGCTCTCACCACTGGTGTCCCCCAGGGCTCTGTTCTAGGCCCTCTCCTATTCTCGCTATACACCAAGTCACTTGGCTCTGTCATAACCTCACATGGTCTCTCCTATCATTGCTATGCAGACGACACACAATTAATCTTCTCCTTTCCCCCTTCTGATGACCAGGTGGCGAATCGCATCTCTGCATGTCTGGCAGACATATCAGTGTGGATGACGGATCACCACCTCAAGCTGAACCTCGGCAAGACGGAGCTGCTCTTCCTTCCGGGGAAGGACTGCCCGTTCCATGATCTCGCCATCACGGTTGACAACTCCATTGTGTCCTCCTCCCAGAGCGCTAAGAACCTTGGCGTGATCCTGGACAACACCCTGTCGTTCTCAACTAACATCAAGGCGGTGGCCCGTTCCTGTAGGTTCATGCTCTACAACATCCGCAGAGTACGACCCTGCCTCACACAGGAAGCGGCGCAGGTCCTAATCCAGGCACTTGTCATCTCCCCGTCTGGATTACTGCAACTCGCTGTTGGCTGGGCTCCCTGCCTGTACCATTAAACCCCTACAGCTCATCCAGAACGCCGCAGCCCGTCTGGTGTTCAACCTTCCCAAGTTCTCTCACGTCACCCCGCTCCTCCGCTCTCTCCACTGGCTTCCAGTTGAGGCTCGCATCCGCTACAAGACCATGGTGCTTGCCTACGGAGCTGTGAGGGGAACTACACCTCAGTACCTCCAGGCTCTGATCAGGCCCTACACCCAAACAAGAGCACTGCGTTCATCCACCTCTGGCCTGCTCGCCTCCCTACCACTGAGGAAGTACAGTTCCCGCTCAGCCCAGTCAAAACTGTTCGCTGCTCTGGCCCCCCAATGGTGGAACAAACTCCCTCACGACGCCAGGACAGCGGAGTCAATCACCACCTTCCGGAGACACCTGAAACCCCACCTCTTTAAGGAATACCTAGGATAGGATAAGTAATCCTTCTCACCCCCCTAAAAGATTTAGATGCACTATTGTAAAGTGGCTGTTCCACTGGATGTCATGGTGATGTCAAGGTGAATGCACCAATTTGTAAGTCGCTCTGGATAAGAGCGTCTGCTAAATGACTTAAATGTAAATGTAAATATTCACCGTTACTCTCTCGCGGGAATTCCACTAAAGGTCCATATGTAGCCAAACGTAGCTGCTGCTCATCTTGGTACCGTATCTGTACTGATGGCGCAAAAGCCATGACAGGGAGACATAGTGAAGTGGTAACGCGCATGCAAGCAGTCACTCCCGATGCCACTTGGGTACCCTGCAGCATCCACCAAGATGCTCTTGATGCCGAGGGAATGCCTGACACCTTGAAATACATTTGGACACAACAGTGAAAATGATCAACTTTGTTCAAGCAAGGCCTCTGAACTCTTGTGTATTTTCTGCAGTATGCAATGATATGGGCACGACCATGTAACGCTTTCAAAACATACAGAAGTGGTTGGTTATCAAGGGGCAAAGTATTGCCACATTTTCTTTATTGAGAGACGAGCTCTTTCTTTACTGACCATCATTTTCACTTCTCTGACCGCTTGCATGATGACGAGTGTCTCACGCGACTGGCCTATCTGGGTGATGTTTGTTCTCGCCTGAATGGTCTTAA
>NW_026281707.1:0-5258 GCF_023373465.1 Oncorhynchus keta
AAGTTTACATACATTAAGTTGACTGTGTTTTTAAACAGCTTGGAAAATTCCAGAAAATGATGTAATGTATTTAGAAGCTTCAGATAGGCTAATTGACATAATTTGAGTCAATTGGAGGTGTACCTGTGGATGTATTTCAAGGCATACCTTCAAACTCAGTGCCTCTTTGCTTGACATCATGGGAAAATCAAAAGAAATCAGCCAAGACCTCAGAAAATTATAGACCTCCACAAGTCTGGTTCAAGGTACCACGTTCATCTGTACAAACAATAGTACGCAGAAAGTATAAACACCATGGGACCACATAGACGTCATACCGCTCAGGAAGGAGACGCATTCTGTCTCCTAGAAATGAATGTACTTTGGTGCAAAAAGTGCAAGTCAATCCCAGAACAACAGCAAAGGCCATTGTGAAGATTCTGAAGGAAACAGGTACAAAAATATCTATATCTACAGTAAAAGCGAGTCTTATATCAAAATAATGTGAAAGGCTGATCAACAAGGAAGAAGCCACTGCTCCAAAACTGACATAAAAAAGCCAGACTACAGTTTGCAACTGCACATGGGGACAAATATCGTACTTTTGGAGAATTGTCCTCTGGTCGGAAGAAATAAAAATAGAACTGTTTGGCCATAATGACCATGGCTATGTTTGGAGGAAAAGGGGAGGCTTGCAAGCCGAAGAACACCATCCCAACCGTGAAGCACGGGCAGCATCATGTTGTTGGGGGTGCTTTCTGCAGGAAGGACTGGTGCACTTCACAAAATAGATGGCATCATGTGGAAGGGATTTGGGGATATATTAAAGCAACATCTCAAGACATCAGTCAGGAGGTTAAAGCTTGATCTCAAATGGGTCTTCCAAATGGACAATGACCCCAAGCATACTTCCAAAGTTGTGGCAAGATGGCTTAACCTCTTGCTCCTACCTGACACGCAGACGTCCCATCTAGACATCTGGACATGCAAATGCACTACGCTAAATGCTAATAGCACTCGTTAAAACTCAAACGTTCATTAAAATACACATGCAGGGTATTGAATTAAAGCTACACTCGTTGTGAATCCAGGCAACAAGTCAGATTTTTAAAATGCTTTTCGGCGAAAGCATGAGAAGCTATTATCTGATAGCATGTAACACCCCAAAGACCTGCAGGGGACATAAACAAAATAATTAGCATAGTCGGCGCTACACAAAACGCACAAATAAAATATAAAACATTCATTACCTTTGACTATCTTCTTTGTTGGCACTCCTAGATGTCCCATAAACACTATTGGGTCTTTTTTTTTTTTAGATTAAATCGGTCCATATATAGCCTAGATATCGATCTATGAAGACTGTGTGATCAACGAAAAAAATAGCGTTTTATAACGTAACGTCATTTTTTAAAATAAAAAAAGTCAACGATATACTTTCACAAAACACTTGAAATTCTTTCGTAATGCAACTTTAGGTATTAGTAAATGTTAATAAGCGATCAAATTGATCACGAGGCGATGTATATTCTATAGCTGTACGTCTGGAAATAATGTCCGGGTAAATCTCAGCCAAAATATCCGGTCGGAGACTGAAGAAATGGGCTGTCTCTTCTTCGTTTGACCAAGAAACAAAGCCTAGGCAAATGACAAGACTGTTGACATCGTGTGGAAGCTGTAGGTATTGCAACCTCGGCCCCATTTAATGTGGATCACCTTTATCAATCGGTTGAAGTGGCGCATGGATATATTTTTCCATTTTCAGTGATCAGATTTTCCTGCACTTTTCGATGAAAACGCATGTTCTGTTATAGTCACAGCCGTGATTTAACCAGTTTTATAAACGTCTGAGTGTTTTCTATCCACACATACTAATCATATGCATATACTATATTCCTGGCATGAGTAGCAGGGCGCTGAAATGTTGCACGATTTTTAACAGAATGTTCGAAAAAGTAGGGGGTAGGAGTAACAGGTTAAGATCCAACAAAGTCAAGGTATTGGAGTGGTCATTCCAAAGCCTTGACCTCAAACCCATAGAAAATTTGTGGGCAGAACTGAAAAAGCATGTGCGAGCAAGGAGGCTTACAAACATGACTCAGTTACACCAGCTCTGTCAGGAGGAATGGGCCAAAATCCACCAACCTATTGTGGGAAACTTCTGACCAACTGAATGTGATGAATTAAATAAAAGCTCTACTATTAATCTGACATTTCACATCTGACATTTCACATTCTCAAAATAAAGCGGTGAGCCTAACTGACCTAAGAAAGGGAATTTGTACTAGGATTAAATGTCAGGAATTGTGAAAAACTGAGTTTAAATGTCTTTGGCTAAGGTGTATGTAAACTTCAACTGTATACACTACCATTCAAAATAATATAATATAAAAGTATGGGGTCACTTTGAAACGTCCTTGTTTTGAAAGAAAATAACTTTTGTCCTTTAAAATAACATCAAATTGATCAGAAATACAGTGTAGACATAGTTAATGCTGTAAATGACTATTGCAGCTGGAAACATCAGATTTTAAAGGAATATCTTCACAGGCGCACAGAGGCCTATTATCAGCAACCAACACTCCTGTGTTCCAATGGCAAGTTGTGTTAGCTAATCTAAGTTAATCATTTTAAAAAGGCTAATTGAAATTGATAATTGATCAATAGAAAACCCTTTTGCAATTATGTTAGCACAGCTGAAAACTGTTGTTCTGATTAAAGAAGCAATAAAACTGGCCTTCTTTAGTTGAGTATCTGTGGCATCAGCATTTTTGGGTTTGATTACAGGCTTACATGGCCAGAAAGAAAGACCTTTCTTCTGAAACTCGTCAGTCTATTCTTGTTCTTAGGAATGAAGGCTATTCCATGCGAGAAATTGCCAAGAAACTGAAGACCTTGTGCAACGCTGTGCACAACTCCTGTCACAGAACAGCACAAACTGGCCCTAACCAGAATAGAAAGCGGAGTGGGAGGCCCCGGTGCACAACTGAGCAAGAGCACAAGTACATTAGTGTCTCTAGTTTGAGAAACAGACGCCTCACAAGTCCTCAAATGGCAACTTCATTAACTGGCAGCTTCAGCAAAAAAAAGGAACGTCCTTTTTCAGGACCCTGTCTTTCAAAGATAATTCGTAAAAATCCAAACAACTTCATTGTAAAGGGTTTAACTTCTTGCGGCGACCCATCCGGATCCGGGATCGTGACTACGGCTCAAGCTCATTACCATAACGCAAAATGCAAAAAAATATTCTTAGAAATATTTAACCTCCACACATTAACAAGTCCAATAGCTCAAATGAAAGATAAACACCTTGTTCATCTACCCAGCAAGTCAGATTTCTAAAATGTTTTACGGCGAAAACATAGCACATATTTATATTAGACCACCACCGAAACAAAGACGAGAGGCAGCCATTTTGTCCCAGAAAATATAAAATTATAACAGCAGGATTAAAAAAAAAATAAATCATCCACTAACCTTTTGAAAATCTTCATCAGATGACAGTAATAGTACATATTTACACAATACTTTTTTTTTTTTTTTCATGCCATTTTATATCCATAAATCTCTGTTTACAATGACGACATTTCAAAAAATGCTACTCAAATGTCCGGAGAAATGATGATAGCTCCGACAGATAACGTCAGATAACAAGCAATAAACATGACTAAATATACATGTTCTACATATAGTTACAAAGATACACTTCTTAATGCAACCGCTGTATTACATTTATTTTTAACGTTACAGGAGTCGTTCACCGGCTATACAATGAGACGAGGCGCTCAGATATTAGCAGTATGTCTCTCTCGTTTAGAGTCCACAGAAACCCAAAATAACCACATAAATATTCCCTTACCTTTGATGTTCTTCAATCAGAAGACGTAGAAGGGAGTCATACTTACCCAATACATTGTTTGGTTTCACGTTGTGTGTCTCTGTATTAGCATATGCTAACAGCTTCAGCTGAAATGCACCCAAAATGACTTCTGGTCCCGCACTCTTGCGCATCAAAACTTCAAATTTACATATTATATTTCGACTAAACTGGTCAAACTATGTGCAGAATCGAGCTTTATGATGTTTTAACATGTAAAACAATGATCAGCGCGAACAGACAAACGCCTTCAATTGCTGTTACTTGGAAAAGAGCGTGCCCCCAAATCGACCGCGGCAATAGAGTGCATGTATTTGAGAGTGACACTAACATTTTCGCCCGCCAAACGACGAGGGCTCGCGGGTTCTCACAATGAACGTGCCATTTGAAAGCAGGCATCGCGCTGAACACATACATACTGTTCCCAGATCGGTAGCTGCCTGGGAAGGGTGGGGCCGATTACATCAAAGTTGACCCAACTTTTCTCTTGACAAGAGAGTTTGGGAGAAAGGCTGCCCTGAGAGTTCTGCTTTACATACAGACATAATTTAAACGGTTTTAGAAACTTGAGTGTTTTCTATTCAATAATAATTATTAAATGTATATATTAGCAATTTTGGGAAAAAATATTTTCAGTTTACTATGGGCACGCACTTCCTCCAAAGGGGGCAGTATTGAGGCTAGTCTTAGAGGTTAAACACTGTTTCCCATGCTTGTTCAATGAACCATAAACAACTAATGAACATGCACCTGTGGAATGGTCGTTATGACACTAACATCTTACAGACAGTAGACAATTAAGGTCACAGCTATGAAAACGTAGGACACTAAAGAGGCCTTTCTACTGACTCTGAAAAACACCAAAGAAAGATGCCCAGGGTCCCTGCTCATCTGCGTGAACGTGCCTTAGGCATGGAGCAAAGAAGGCATGAGGACTGCAGATGTGGCCAGGGCAATAAATTGCCATGCTCGTACTGTGAGACACCTATGACAGAGCTACAGGTAGACAGGACGGACAGCTGATCGTCCTCACAGTGGCAGACCCGTGTAACAGCACCTGCACAGGATGGGTACATCCGAACAACACAGGATGGCAACAACAACAACTATTCGAGGTACACCAGGAGCACAATCCCTCCATCAGTGCTCAGACTGTCCGCAAAAGGCTGGACTGAGGGCTTGTAGGCCTGCTGTAAGGCAGGTCCTCACCAGACACCACCGGTAGCGTCACCTATGGGCATAAACCCACCGCCGCTGGACCAGACGGGACTGGCAAAAGTGCTCTTCACTGATGAGTCACAGTTTTGTCTCACCGGGGTGATGGTCGGATTCGCGTTTATCGTCGAAGGAAAGCGTTACACTGAGGTCTGTACTTTAGAGCAGGATATATTTGGAGGTGGAG
>NW_026281708.1:0-38093 GCF_023373465.1 Oncorhynchus keta
AAATCAAATCAAATCAAATGTATTTATATAGCCCTTCGTACATCAGCTGATATCTCAAAGTGCTGTACAGAAACCCAGCCTAAAACCCCAAACAGCAAACAATGCAGGTGTAAAAGCACGGTGGCTAGGAAAAACTCCCTAGAAAGGCCAAAACCTAGGAAGAAACCTAGAGAGGAACCGGGCTATGTGGGGTGGCCAGTCCTCTTCTGGCTGTGCCGGGTAGAGATTATAACAGAACATGACCAAGATGTTCAAATGTTCATAAATGACCAGCATGGTCGAACAATAATAAGGCAGAACAGTTGAAACTGGAGCAGCAGCACAGTCAGGTGGACTGGGGACAGCAAGGATCCTTCATGTCCAGGTAGTCCTGGGGCACGGTCCTAGGGCTCAGGTCAGTTGAAACTGGAGCAGGAGCATGGCCAGGTGGACTGGGGACAGCAAGAGTCCTCATGTCAGGTAGTCCTGGGACATGGTCCTAGGGCTCAGGTCCTCCGAGAGAGAGAAAGAAAGAGAGAAGGAGAGAATTAGAGAACGCACTTAGATTCACAGGACACGAGAATAGGACAGGAAGTACTCCAGATATAACAAACTGACCCTAGCCCCCCGACACATAAACTACTGCAGCATAAATACTGGAGGCTGAGACAGGAGGGGTCAGGAGACACTGTGGCCCCATCCGAGGACACCCCCGGACAGGGCCAAACAGGAAGATATAACCCCACCCACTTGCAAAAGCACATCCCCCACACCACTAGAGGGATATCTTCAACCACCAACTTACCATCCTGAGACAAGGCCAGTATAGCCCACAAAGATCTCGCCACGGTACAACCCAGGGGGGCAACCCAGACAGGCCGACCACCTTGGTGAATCAACCCACCCCGGGTGGCACCCCCCCCAGGGACGGCACGAGAGAGCCCCAGCAAGCCAGTGACTCAGCCCCCGTAACAGGGTTAGAGGCAGAGAATCCCAGTGGAAAGAGGGGGAACCCGGCCAGGCAGAGACAGCAAGGGCGGTTCGTTGCTCCAGAGCCTTTCCGTTCACCTTCCCACTCCTGGGCCAGACTACACTCAATCTTATGACCCACTGAAGAGATGAGTCTTCAGTAAAGACTTAAAGGTTGAGACCGAGTTTGCGTCTCTGACATGGGTAGGCAGACCGTTCCATAAAAATGGAGCTCTATAGGAGAGAAAGCCCTGCCTCCAGCTGTTTGCTTAGAAATTCTAGGGACAATTAGGAGGCCTGCGTCTTGTGACCGTAGCGTACGTGTAGGTATGTGCAGCGGGACCAAATCAGAGAGGTAGGTAGGAGCAAGCCCATGTAATGCTTTGTAGGTTAGCAGTAAAACCTTGAAATCAGCCCTTGCTTTGACAGGAAGCCAGTGTAGAGGCTAGCACTGGAGTAATATGATCAAATTTTTGGTTCTAGTCAGGATTCTAGCAGCCGTATTTAGCACTAACTGAAGTTTATTTAGTGCTTTATCCGGGTAGCCGGAAAATAGAGCATTGCAGTAGTCTAACCTAGAAGTGACAAAAGCATGGATTAATTTTTCTGCATCATTTTGGACAGAAAGTTTCTGATTTTTGCAATGTTACGTAGATGGAAAAAAGCTGTCCTCGAAATGGTCTTGATATGTTCTTCAAAAGAGATCAGGGTCCAGAGTACGCCGAGGGTCCTTCACAGTTTTATTTGAGGCGACTGTACAACCATTAAGATTAATTGTCAGATTCAACAGAAGATCTCTTTGTTTCTTGGGACCTAGAACAAGCATCTCTGTTTTGTCCGAGTTTAATAGTAGAAAGTTTGCAGCCATCCGCTTCCTTATGTCTGAAACACATGCTTCTAGCGAGGCAATTTTGGGGCTTCACCATGTTTCATTGAAATGTACAGCTGTGTGTCATCCCATAGCAGTGAAAGTTTACATTATGTTTTCGAATAACATCCCCAAGAGGTAAAATATATAGTGAAAACAATAGTGGTCCTAAAACAGAACCTTGAGGAACACCGAAATGTACAGTTGATTTGTCAGAGGACAAACCATTCACAGAGACAAACTGATATCTTTCCGACAGATAAGATCTAAACCAGGCCAGAACTTGTCCGTGTAGACCAATTTGGGTTTCCAATCTCTCCAAAAGAATGTGGTGATCGATGGTATCAAAAGCAGCACTAAGGTCTAGGAGCACGAGGACAGATGCAGAGCCTCGGTCCGATGCCATTAAAAAATGTCATTTACCACCTTCACAAGTGCCGTCTCAGTGCTATGATGGGGTCTAAAACCAGACTGAAGCATTTCGTATACATTGTTTGTCTTCAGGAAGGCAGTGAGTTGCTGCGCAACAGCCTTCTCTAAAATCTTTGAGAGGAATGGAAGATTCGATATAGGCCGATAGTTTTTATATTTTCTGGGTCAAGGTTTGGCTTTTTCAAGAGAGGCTTTATTACTGCCACTTTTAGTGAGTTTGGTACACATCCAGTGGATAGAGAGCCGTTTATTATGTTCAACATAGGAGGGCCAAGCACAGGAAGCAGCTCTTTCAGTAGTTTAGTTGGAATAGGGTCCAGTATACAGCTTGAAGGTTTAGAGGCCATGATTATTTTCATCATTGTGTCAAGAGATATAGTACTAAAACACTTGAGCGTCTCTCTTGATCCTAGGTCCTGGCAGAGTTGTGCAGACTCAGGACAACTGAGGTTTGGAGGAATACGCAGGTTTAAAGAGGAGTCCGTAATTTGCTTTCTAATAATCATAATCTTTTCCTCAAAGAAGTTCATGAATTTATCACTGCTAAAGTGAAAGTCATCCTCTCTTGGGGAATGCTGCTTTTTAGTTAGCTTTGCCACAGTATCAAAAAGGAATTTCGGATTGTTCTTATTTTCCTCAATTAAGTTAGAAAAATAGGACGATCGAGCAGCAGTAAGGGCTCTTCGGTACTGCACGGTACCGTCCTTCCAAGCTAGTCGGAAGACTTCCAGTTTGGTGTGGCGCCATTTCCGTTCCAATTTTCTGGAAGCTTGCTTCAGAGCTCGGGTATTTTCTGTGTACCAGGGAGCTAGTTTCTTATGAGACATTTTTTTAGTTTTTAAGGGTGCAACTGCATCTAGGGTATTGCGCAAGGTTAAATTGAGATCCTCAGTTAGGTGGTTAACGGATTTTTGTCCTCTGGCGTCCTTGGGTAGGCAGAGGGAGTCTGGGAAGGGCATCAAGGAATCTTTGTGTTGTCTGTGAATTTATAGCACGACTTTTGATGTTCCTTGGTTGGGGTCTGAGCAGATTATTTGTTGCAATTGCAAAGCGTAATAAAATGGTGGTCCGATAGTCCAGGATTATGAGGAAAAACATTAAGATCCACAACATTTATTCCATGGGACAAAACTAGGTCCAGCGTATGACTGTGACAGTGAGTGGGTCCAGAGACATGTTGGACAAAACCCACTGAGTCGATGATGGCTCCAAAAGCCTTTTGGAGTGGGTCTGTGGACTTTTCCATGTGAATATTAAAGTCACCAAAGATTAGAATATTATCTGCAATGACTACAAGGTCTGATAGGAATTCAGGGAACTCAGTGAGAAACGCTGTATATGGCCCAGGAGGCCTGTAAACAGTAGCTATAAAAAGTGATTGAGTAGGCTGCATAGATTTCATGACTAGAAGCTCAAAAGACGAAAACGTCATTTTTTTTTTTGTAAATTGAAATTTGCTATCGTAAATGTTAGCAACACCTCCGCCTTTGCAAGGGATGCACGGGGGATATGGTCACTAGTGTAGCCAGGAGGTGAGGCCTCATTTAACACAGTAAATTCATCAGGCTTAAGCCATGTTTCAGTCAGGCCAATCACATCAAGATTATGATCAGTGATTAGTTCATTGACTATAATTGCCTTTGAAGTAAGGGATCTAACATTAAGTAGCCCTATTTTGAGATGTGAGGTATCATGATCTCTTTCAGTAATGACAGGAATGGAGGTGGTCTTTATCCTAGTGAGATTGCTAAGGCGAACACCGCCATGTTTAGTTTTGCCCAACCTAGGTCGAGGCACAGACACGGTCTCAATGGTGATAGCTGAGCTGACTACACTGACTATGCTAGTGGCAGACTCCACTATGCTGGCAGGCTGGCTAATAGCCTGCTGCCTGGCCTGCACACTATCACCACTATCTCCACCACTATCACGACCACCCTACCACTACCACAACTACCATCACTATCACTACCACCACTATCACTACCACTATCACTACTATCATCACCACCATCACCACCACACCACTATCACTACCACCACTATCACCACTACCACCACCACTATCTCCACCACTATCACGACCACCCCTACCACTACCACAACTACCATCACTATCTCTACCACCACTACCACTATCACTACTATCATCACCACCACTATCACTACCACCACTACCATCACCACCACTACCACAACTATCACTACCACCACTATCACTACCACCACTATCTCCACCACTATCACTACCACCACTATCACCACCATCACCACCACAACCACCACCACTATCACCACTATCACTACCACCCTACCACTACCACAACTATCACCACTATCACCATCACCACTATCACTACTATCACTACCACCACTATCACTATCACAACTACCACCACTATCACTACCACCACTACCATCACCACCACTATCACTACCACCATCAATACCATCACCACTACTACCACCATCACTACCATCATCACCACCACCATCACTATCACTACCACCACTACCATTACCACCACTACCACTACCACCCCTACTATCACTACCACTACCACCCTACTATCACTACCACTACCACCCCTACTATCACTACCACCACTACCACTACCACCCCTACTATCACTACCACCACTGCCACTACCACCCTACTATCACTACCACCACTACCACTACCACCCTGCTATCACTACCACTACCACCCCTACTATCACTACCACCACTACCACCACTACCACCCCTACTATCACTACCACTACCACCCCTACTATCACTACCACCACTGCCACTACCACCCTACTATCACTACCACTACCACCCTACTATCACTACCACTACCACTACCACCACTACCACTACCACCCCTACTATCACTACCACTACCACCCTACTATCACTACCACCACTACCACTACCACCCCTACTATCACTACCACTACCACCCCTACTATCACTACCACTACCACCCTACTATCACTACCACCACTACCACTACCACCCCTACTATCTACCACCCCTACTATCACTACCACTACCACCCCTACTATCACTACCACTACCACTACCACTACCACCCCTACTATCACTACCACTACCACCCCTACTATCACTACCACTACCACCCCTACTATCACTACCACTACCACCCCTACTATCACTGCCACCACCACCACTACCACCCCTACTATCACTACCACCCCTACTATCACTACCACCACTACCACCACTACCACTACCACCCCTACTATCACTACCACCACTACCACTACCACCACTACCACTACCATCACTACCACCACTATCACTACCACCACTACCACTATCACTATCACCACCATCACTACCACCACTACTATCACTACCACCACTATCACCACCATCACCACCACAACCACCACCACTACCACCCCTACCACTACTACAACTATCACCACTATCACCATCACCACTATCACTAATATCACTACCACCACTATCACAACTACCACCACTATCACTACCATCACCACCACTATCACTACCACCATCAATACCATCACCACTACTACCACCATCACTACCATCATCACCACCACCATCACTATCACTACCACCACTACCATTACCACCACTACCACTACCAGCCCTACTATCACTACCACTACCACCCCTACTATCACTACCACTACCACCCCTACTATCACTACCACCACTACCACCCCTACTATCACTACCACCACTACCACTACCACCCTACTATCACTACCACTACTACTACTACCCCTGCTATCACTACCACTACCACCCCTACTATCACTACCACCACTACCACTACCACCACTACCACCCCTACTATCACTACCACCCCTACTATCACTACCACTACCACCCTACTATCACTACCACTACCACCCTACTATCACTACCACTACCACCCTACTATCACTACCACTACCACCCCTACTATCACTACCACTACCACCCCTACTATCACTGCCACCACCACCACTACCACCCCTACTATCACTACCACCCCTACTATCACTACCACCACTACCACTACCACCACTACCTACCACCCCTACTATCACTACCACCACTACCACTACCACCCTACTATCACTACCACTACCACTACCACCCCTACTATCACTACCACTACCACCCTACTATCACTACCACTACCACCCCTACTATCACTACCACTACCACCCCTACTATCACTACCACCACCACCACTACCACCCTACTATCACTACCACCCTACTATCACTACCACTACCACCCCTACTATCACTACCACTACCACCCCTACTATCACTACCACTACCACCCCTACTATCACTACCACTACCACTACCACCACTACCACTACCACCCTACTATCACTACCACTACCACCCTACTATCACTGCCACTACCACCCCTACTATCACTACCACCACTACCACTACCACCCCTACTATCACTACCACCCTGCTATCACTACCACTACCACCCCTACTATCACTACCACTACCACTACCACTACCACCCCTACTATCACTACCACTACCACCCTGCTATCACTACCACTACCACCCCTACTATCACTACCACTACCACCCCTACTATCACTGCCACCACCACCACTACCACCCCTACTATCACTACCACCCCTACTATCACTACCACCACTACCACCACTACCACTACCACCCCTACTATCACTACCACCACTACCACTACCACCACTACCACTACCATCACTACCACCACTATCACTACCACCACTACCACTATCACTATCACCACCATCACTACCACCACTACTATCACTACCACCACTATCACCACCATCACCACCACAACCACCACCACTACCACCCTACCACTACCACAACTATCACCACTATCACCATCACCACTATCACTAATATCACTACCACCACTATCACAACTACCACCACTATCACTACCATCACCACCACTATCACTACCACCATCAATACCATCACCACTACTACCACCATCACTACCATCATCACCACCACCATCACTATCACTACCACCACTACCATTACCACCACTACCACTACCAGCCCTACTATCACTACCACTACCACCCCTACTATCACTACCACTACCACCCTACTATCACTACCACCACTACCCCTACTATCACTACCACCACTACCACTACCACCCCTACTATCACTACCACCACTACCACTACCACCCCTGCTATCACTACCACTACCACCCCTACTATCACTACCACCACTACCACTACCACCACTACCACCCTACTATCACTACCACCCTACTATCACTACCACTACCACCCTACTATCACTACCACTACCACCCCTACTATCACTACCACTACCACCCCTACTATCACTACCACTACCACCCCTACTATCACTACCACTACCACCCTACTATCACTGCCACCACCACCACTACCACCCCCTACTATCACTACCACCCCTACTATCACTACCACCACTACCACTACCACCACTACCACTACCACCCCTACTATCACTACCACCACTACCACTACCACCCTACTATCACTACCACTACCACTACCACCCCTACTATCACTACCACTACCACCCTACTATCACTACCACTACCACCCCTACTATCACTACCACTACCACCCCTACTATCACTACCACCACCACCACTACCACCCCTACTATCACTACCACCCCTACTATCACTACCACTACCACCCCTACTATCACTACCACTACCACCCCTACTATCACTACCACTACCACCCCTACTATCACTACCACCACCATCACTACCACCCCCACCACCACCACCACCACTATTCCCTATATACAGTAGTGCACTACTTTTGGCCCTGTGCACTATATAGGCAATAGGTGCCACTACCATTACCACCATTACCACTCACCACCACCACGATCACCACCACTACGATGACCACCACTACCACTACCACCACTATCACTACCACCACTACCACCACCACTATAACTACCACCACTACTATCACCACTATCACTACCATCATCACCACCATCACCACTACCACCACTATCACTACCATCATCACCACCATCACTATCAACACTACCACCACAACTACCATCACTACCACCACTACCATCACCACCACTATCACTACCACCATCACTACCATCACCACTACCACCACTATCACTACCATCATCACCACCATCACTATCACCACTGCCACCACTACCACCCCCACTATCACGACCACCACCATCACTACCACCACTACCATCACCACCACCACCACCACTACTATCACCACTACCATCACCACCATCACCACCACTATTCCCTATATACAGTAGTGCACTACTTTTGGCCCTGTGCACTATATAGGCAATAGGGTGCCACTACCATTACCACCATTACCACTCACCACCACCACCACCACTATCACCACCACCACCACCACTATCACCACCACCACCACCACCACTATCACCACCACCACCACCACTATCACCACTACCACTACCACTATCACCACTATCACCACCACCACCACTATCACCACCACCACCACTACCACCACCACTATCACCACTATCACCACCACCATCACCACCACCACCACCCTTACCACTATCACCACCACCACCACCACCACTACCACCCTTACCACTATCACCACCACCACTATCACCACCACCACCACTATCACCACTACCACTACCACTATCACCACCACCACCACTACCACTACCACCCTTACCACTATCACCACCACCACTATCACCACCACCACTATCACCACCACCACCACCACCACCACCACCACCACCACCACCACCACCACCACCACCACCACCACCACCACTATCACTACCACCCTTACCACTATCACTACCACCCTTACCACTATCACTACCACCCTTACCACTATCACTACCACCCTACCACTACCACACCTACCACTACCACAATTACCACCACTATCACTACCACCACTACCATCACCACCACTATCACTACCACCACCACTACCATCACCACCACTTCCACCACTATCACCACCACCACTACTATCACCCCCACTACCACCACCATTACTTCCATAACTACTACCACTACCATTACTTTACTACTACCACTAACATTACCACCACTACCATTACCACTACCATTGCTACTACCACTACCACCACCATTACTTCCATAACTACTGCCACTAACATTACCACCACTACCATTACCACCATTACTACCATTACTACTTCCATTGTCACCATTACCACTACCATTAATACCACCATTACTACCATTACTACTACCACTACCACCACCATTACTTCCATAACTACTACCACTAACATTACCACCACTACCATTACCACCATTACTACCATTACTACTTCCATTGCCACCATTACCGCCATTACTACCACCATTACCAACACCACCATTACTACCACCATTACTACCAATGCCATCACTACCACCACTACCATTACCACCATTATCATTACCACTACCACCATCACAAAAGGCTGTAGTGTTGGAGGCAGGCAGGCAGGCTGTAGTGTTGGAGGCAGGCAGGCAGGCTGTAGTGTTGGAGGCAGGCAGGCAGGCTGTAGTGTTGGAGGCAGGCAGGCAGGCTGTAGTGTTGGAGGCAGGCAGGCAGGCTGTAGTGTTGGAGGCAGGCAGGCAGGCTGTAGTGTTGAAGGCAGGCTGTGGTGTTGGAGGCAGGCTGTGGTGTTGGAGGCAGGCAGGCAGGCAGGCAGGCTGTGGTATTGGAGGCAGGCAGGCAGGCTGTGGTGTTGGAGGCAGGCAGGCAGGCTGTGGTGTTGGAGGCAGGCAGGCTGTGGTGTTGGAGGCAGGCAGGCTGTGGTGTTGAAGGCAAGCAGGCAAGCTGGAGTGTTGGAGACAGGCAGGCTGTGGTGTTGGAGGCAGGCAGGCTGTGGTGTTGGAGGCAGGCAGGCTGTGGTGTTGGAGGCAGGCTGTGGTGTTGGAGGCAGGCAGGCTGTGGTGTTGGAGACAGGCAGGCTGTGGTGTTGGAGGCAGGCAGGCAGGCTGCAGTGCAGCCTCTATAGAGTGTTACTGACTACTACAGCCTCTATAGTGTTACTGACTACTACAGCCTCTATAGTGTTACTGACTACTACAGCCTCTATAGTGTTACTGACTACTACAACCTCTATAGTGTTACTGACTACTACAGCCTCTATAGTGTTACTGACTACTACAGCCTCTATAGTGTTACTGACTACTACAGCCTCTATAGTGTTACTGACTACTACAGCCTCTATAGTGTTACTGACTACTACAGCCTCTATAGAGTGTTACTGACTACTACAGCCTCTATAGTGTTACTGACTACTACAGCCTCTATAGTGTTACTGACTACTACAGCCTCTGTAGTGTTACTGACTACTACAGCCTCTATAGTGTTACTGACTACTACAGCCTCTATAGAGTAACTGACTACTACAGCCTCTATAGTGTTACTGACTACTACAGCCTCTATAGTGTTACTGACTACTACAGCCTCTGTAGTGTTACTGACTACTACAGCCTCTATAGAGTAACTGACTACTACAGCCTCTATAGAGTAACTGACTACTACAGCCTCTATAGTATTACTGACTACTACAGGCTCTATAGAGTAACTGACTACTACAGCCTCTAGTGTTACTGACTACAGCCTCTATAGTGTTACTGACTACTTACTACAGGCTCTATAGTGATACTGACTACAGACTCTATAGTGTTACTGAGCTACTACAGTCTCTACAGTGTTAAGTGCCTTCTAAGGAAAGACCACAATGCATTGCAGCATGAAGATCTATCAGGCTGTTCAGTGCATCACACACACACACACACACACACACACACACACACACACACACACGTGGTCTGAGTTCAGAGGAATGTTACGTGTTGATTTCCCTACAGTATCTGTTGATGGTACCTTTGCAGTCAAAGGTCTTTTTATAACATGCAGATTATTCTAGATGAATTGATCACATGTACATTTTGTGTCTCCTAGTCATCCAGTGATATTGAATGCTCTGTATCTGTTCTGTGATCAGTACCCATCGCAGTGGAAGGAGAGATGGTCTGTACAAAGACAACTTGCTGCTGAGGGGCTGTACCATCCGCAATACAGAGGAGTGTGTGGGGATCGTCATCTATGCAGGTAAACACCCAGGCTCTTTCCTTTCTCCTTACCTCCTTACCTCCTTACCTCCTTACCTCCTTACCTCCCATTCACAATGCATTGGAGGACACGGTCAAGGAGGTAAGGCAGCCCGATATACACCCTGGCTCTCTCTCAAATGAGTCTTTCCTCAGTTCCTCTCATCCTCTCACCTCCTTCTCAAAACGCATTGGACGAAAAAGGGTTAGAGAGGCGCGACCTTGACTGATCGTCTCCTCCAATGGGGTTTAGAAGCGAGCAAGGAGAGGAGGAGCCTCTGTTTCACACCCTGTCTGGCTCCATATCCATAGTGTCTGAGGTGGAGTGCTGATCTGAGATCTGTCCCTATAATCCTATTCATTATGCTCTAGAAGGACAACTGATCTAAGATCTGTCCATATAATCCTATTCATTATGATCTAGAAGAAAAACTGATCTGAGACCAGCACCTACTCTGAGCTGCTTTGTGGATTCTAGCCCTGTCCTGTATGAACTGAATGTTAACAGCCAGTTGTGTTGTAGGTCATGAGACTAAAGCCATGCTGAACAACAATGGCCCCCGCTACAAACGCAGTAAACTGGAGAAACAGATGAACGTGGACGTGGGCTGGTGCGTCATCATCCTATTGGTCATGTGCCTGTTCTCTGCTATCGGTACGTATCGCTGTGCGGTAAACTACGTTCTCCAAATAGCCGAAGGGGTTTAGGTCAGACAGTCCTGTGGAAGTCTATTGGCACGTAGAGGATGTCCTCTACAAAACGGACTCCGGTTTTCAAAGAGTTCCAACATACGGGACGATATTAAACTCAGCAACAAACAAAGAAAAAACAAACGTCCTCACTGTGAGCTGCGTTGATCCAACAACAGAGGCAGGGTAGCCTAGTGGTTAGAGTGTAGAGGTGGCAGGTAGCCTAGTGGTTAGTGTGTAGAGGTGGCAGGGTAGCCTAGTGGTTAGAGTGTAGAGGAGGCAGGTAGCCTAGTGGTTAGAGTGTAGAGGGGGCAGGGTAGCCTAGTGGTTAGAGTGTAGAGGAGGCAGGTAGACTACTGGTTAGAGTGTAGAGGAGGCAGGGAGCCTAGTGGTTAGAGTGTAGGGGCGGCAGGGTAGCCTAGTGGTTAGAGTGTAGAGGCGGCAGGGTAGCCTAGTGGTTAGAGTGTAGAGGCGGCAGGGTAGCCTAGTGGTTAGAGTGTAGAGGTGGCAGGGTAGCCTAGTGGTTAGAGTGTAGAGGCGGCAGGGTAGCCTAGTGGTTAGAGTGTAGAGGTGGCAGGGTAGCCTAGTGGTTAGAGTGTAGAGGAGGCAGGGTAGTCTAGTGGTTAGAGTGTAGAGGTGGCAGGGTAGCCTAGTGGTTAGAGTGTAGAGGGGGCAGGGTAGCCTAGTGGTTAGAGTGTAGAGGCGGCAGGGTAGCCTAGTGGTTAGAGTGTAGAGGTGGCAGGGTAGCCTAGTGGTTAGAGTGTAGAGGAGGCAGGGTAGCCTAGTGGTTAGAGTGTAGAGGCGGCAGGGTAGCCTAGTGGTTAGAGTGTAGAGGCGGCAGGGTAGCCTAGTGGTTAGAGTGTAGAGGCGGCAGGGTAGCAGCCTAGTGGTTAGAGTGTAGAGGTGGCAGGGTAGCCTAGTGGTTAGAGTGTAGAGGCGGCAGGGTAGCCTAGTGGTTAGAGTGTAGAGGCGGCAGGGTAGCCTAGTGGTTAGACTGTAGAGGCGGCAGGGTAGCCTAGTGGTTAGAGTGTAGAGGCGGCAGGGTAGCCTAGTGGTTAGAGTGTAGAGGTGGCAGGGTAGCCTAGTGGTTAGAGTGTAGAGGCGGCAGGGGTAGCCTAGTGGTTAGAGTGTAGAGGCGGCAGGGTAGCCTAGTGGTTAGAGTGTAGGGGGCAGGGTAGCCTAGTGGTTACAGTGTAGAGGCAGCAGGGTAGCCTAGTGGTTAGAGTGTAGAGGCGGCAGGGTAGCCTAGTGGTTAGAGTGTAGAGGCGGCAGGGTAGCCTAGTGGTTAGAGTGTAGAGGCGGCAGGGTAGCCTAGTGGTTAGAGTGTAGAGGCGGCAGGGTAGCCTAGTGGTTAGAGTGTAGAGGTGGCAGGGTAGCCTAGTGGTTAGAGTGTAGAGGTGGCAGGGTAGCCTAGTGGTTAGAGTGTAGAGGCGGCAGGGTAGCCTAGTGGTTAGAGTGTAGAGGTGGCAGGAGTAGCCTAGTGGTTAGAGTGTAGAGGTGGCAGGGTAGCCTAGTGGTTAGAGTGTAGAGGTGGCAGGGTAGCCTAGTGGTTAGAGTGTTGAGGCGGCAGGGTAGCCTAGTGGTTAGAGTGTTGAGGGCGGCAGGGTAGCCTAGTGGTTAGAGTGTAGAGGCGGCAGGGTAGCCTAGTGGTTAGAGTGTAGAGGAGGCAGGGTAGCCTAGTGGTTAGAGTGTAGAGGAGGCAGGGTAGCCTAGTGGTTAGAGTGTAGGGGCGGCAGGGTAGCCTAGTGGTTAGAGTGTAGAGGCGGCAGGGTAGCCTAGTGGTTAGAGTGTAGAGGGGGCAGGGTAGCCTAGTGGTTAGAGTGTAGAGGAGGCAGGGTAGCCTAGTGGTTAGAGTGTAGAGGTGGCAGGTAGTCTAGTGGTTAGAGTGTAGGGCGGCAGGGTAGCCTAGTGGTTAGAGTGTAGAGGAGGTAGGGTAGCCTAGTGGTTAGAGTGTAGAGGTGGCAGGGTAGCCTAGTGGTTAGGTAGCCTAGTGGTTAGAGTGTAGAGGTGGCAGGTAGCCTAGTGGTTAGAGTGTAGAGGCGGCAGGGTAGCCTAGTGGTTAGAGTGTAGAGGCGGCAGGGTAGCCTAGTGGTTAGAGTGTAGAGGCGGCAGGGTAGCCTAGTGGTTAGAGTGTAGAGGCGGCAGGGTAGCCTAGTGGTTAGAGTGTAGAGGCGGCAGGGTAGCCTAGTGGTTAGAGTGTAGAGGCGGCAGCGTAGCCTAGTGGTTAGAGTGTAGGGGCGGCAGGGTAGCCTAGGTGTTAGAGTGTAGGGGCGGCAGGGTAGCCTAGTGGTTAGAGTGTAGAGGAGGCAGGGTAGCCTAGTGGTTAGAGTGTAGAGGGGGCAGGGTAGCCTAGTGGTTAGAGTGTAGAGGAGGCAGGGTAGCCTAGTGGTTAGAGTGTAGAGGTGGCAGGTAGTCTAGTGGTTAGAGTGTAGGGGCGGCAGGGTAGCCTAGTGGTTAGAGTGTAGAGGAGGTAGGGTAGCCTAGTGGTTAGAGTGTAGAGGTGGCAGGGTAGCCTAGTGGTTAGGTAGCCTAGTGGTTAGAGTGTAGAGGTGGCAGGTAGCCTAGTGGTTAGAGTGTAGAGGCGGCAGGGTAGCCTAGTGGTTAGAGTGTAGAGGCGGCAGGGTAGCCTAGTGGTTAGAGTGTAGAGGTGGCAGGGTAGCCTAGTGGTTAGAGTGTAGAGGCGGCAGGGTAGCCTAGTGGTTAGAGTGTAGAGGTGGCAGGGTAGCCTAGTGGTTAGAGTGTAGAGGCGGCAGGGTAGCCTAGTGGTTAGAGTGTAGGGGCGGCAGGGTAGCCTAGTGGTTAGAGTGTAGAGGTGGCAGGGTAGCCTAGTGGTTAGAGTGTAGAGGCGGCAGGGTAGCCTAGTGGTTAGAGTGTAGAGGCAGGGTAGCCTAGTGGTTAGAGTGTAGAGGTGGCAGGGTAGCCTAGTGGTTAGAGTGTAGGGGCGGCAGGGTGGCCTAGTGGTTAGAGTGTAGGGGCGGCAGGGTGGCCTAGTGGTTAGAGTGTAGAGGGGGCAGGGTAGTCTAGTGGTTAGAGTGTAGAGGGGGTAGGTTGGCCTAGTGGTTAGAGTGTAGAGGTGGCAGGTAGCCTAGTGGTTAGAGTGTAGAGGCGGCAGGGTAGCCTAGTGGTTAGAGTGTTGAGGCGGCAGGGTAGCCTAGTGGTTAGAGTGTAGAGGTGGCAGGTAGCCTAGTGGTTAGAGTGTAGGGGTGGTAGGGTGGCCTAGTGGTTAGAGTGTAGGGCGGCAGGGTGGCCTAGTGGTTAGAGTGTAGAGGGGGCAGGGTAGTCTAGTGGTTAGAGTGTAGAGGGGGTAGGGTGGCCTAGTGGTTAGAGTGTAGAGGTGGCAGGTAGCCTAGTGGTTAGAGTGTAGAGGTGGCAGGGTAGCCTAGTGGTTAGACTGTAGAGGTGGCAGGTAGCCTAGTGGTTAGAGTGTAGGCGGCAGGGTAGCCTAGTGGTTAGAGTGTAGAGGCGGCAGGGTAGCCTAGTGGTTAGACTGTAGAGGAGGCAGGTAGCCTAGTGGTTAGAGTGTAGAGGCGGCAGGGTAGCCTAGTGGTTAGAGTGTAGAGGAGGCAGGGTAGCCTAGTGGTTAGAGTGTAGAGGTGGCAGGTAGACTAGTGGTTAGAGTGTAGAGGCGGCAGGGTAGCCTAGTGGTTAGAGTGTAGAGGCGGCAGGGTAGCCTAGTGGTTAGAGTGTAGAGGCGGCAGGGTAGCCTAGTGGTTAGAGTGTAGAGGTGGCAGGATAGCCTAGTGGTTAGAGTGTAGGGCGGCAGGGTAGCCTAGTGGTTAGAGTGTAGAGGTGGTAGGGTAGCCTAGTGGTTAGAGTGTAGAGGAGGCAGGGTAGCCTAGTGGTTAGAGTGTAGAGGAGGCAGGGTAGCCTAGTGGTTAGAGTGTAGAGGCGGCAGGGTAGCCTAGTGGTTAGAGTGTAGAGGTGGCAGGGTAGCCTAGTGGTTAGAGTGTAGAGGCGGCAGGGTAGCCTAGTGGTTAGAGTGTAGAGGTGGCAGGGTAGCCTAGTGGTTAGAGTGTAGAGGTGGCAGGGTAGCCTAGTGGTTAGAGTGTAGAGGCGGCAGGGTAGCCTAGTGGTTAGAGTGTAGAGGCGGCAGGGTAGCCTAGTGGTTAGAGTGTAGAGGCGGCAGGGTAGCCTAGTGGTTAGAGTGTAGAGGCGGCAGGTAGCCTAGTGGTTAGAGTGTAGAGGTGGCAGGGTAGCCTAGTGGTTAGAGTGTAGAGGCGGCAGGGTAGCCTAGTGGTTAGAGTGTAGAGGCGGCAGGGTAGCCTAGTGGTTAGAGTGTAGAGGAGGCAGGTAGCCTAGTGGTTAGACTGTAGAGGCGGCAGGGTAGCCTAGTGGTTAGAGTGTAGAGGAGGCAGGTAGCCTAGTGGTTAGAGTGTAGAGGTGGCAGGGTAGCCTAGTGGTTAGAGTGTAGAGGTGGCAGGGTAGCCTAGTGGTTAGAGTGTAGAGGCGGCAGGGTAGCCTAGTGGTTAGAGTGTAGAGGCGGCAGGGTAGCCTAGTGGTTAGAGTGTAGGCGGCAGGGTAGCCTAGTGGTTAGAGTGTAGAGGTGGCAGGTAGCCTAGTGGTTAGAGTGTAGACGCGGCAGGGTAGCCTAGTGGTTAGAGTGTAGAGGAGGCAGGTAGCCTAGTGGTTAGAGTGTAGAGGTGGCAGGTAGCCTAGTGGTTAGACTGTAGAGGCGGCAGGGTAGCCTAGTGGTTAGAGTGTAGAGGGAGGCAGGGTAGCCTAGTGGTTAGAGTGTAGAGGTGGCAGGGTAGCCTAGTGGTTAGAGTGTAGAGGTGGCAGGGTAGCCTAGTGGTTAGAGTGTAGAGGTGGCAGGGTAGCCTAGTGGTTAGAGTGTAGAGGTGGCAGGGTAGCCTAGTGGTTAGAGTGTAGAGGTGGCAGGGTAGCCTAGTGGTTAGAGTGTAGAGGCGGCAGGGTAGCCTAGTGGTTAGAGTGTAGAGGCGGCAGGGTAGCCTAGTGGTTAGAGTGTAAGGGGCAGGGTAGCCTAGTGGTTAGAGTGTAGAGGTGGCAGGGTAGCCTAGTGGTTAGAGTGTAGAGGCGGCAGGGTAGCCTAGTGGTTCGAGTGTAGAGGAGGCAGGTAGCCTAGTGGTTCGAGTGTAGAGGCGGCAGGGTAGCCTAGTGGTTAGAGTGTAGAGGTGGCAGGGTAGCCTAGTGGTTAGAGTGTAGAGGTGGCAGGGTAGCCTAGTGGTTAAACTGTAGAGGCGGCAGGGTAGCCTAGTGGTTAGAGTGTAGAGGAGGAAGGGTAGCCTAGTGGTTAGAGTGTAGAGGTGGCAGGGTAGCCTAGTGGTTAGAGTGTAGAGGTGGCAGGGTAGCCTAGTGGTTAGAGTGTAGAGGTGGCAGGGTAGCCTAGTGGTTAGAGTGTAGAGGAGGCAGGGTAGCCTAGTGGTTAGAGCGTAGAGGCGGCAGGGTAGCCTAGTGGTTAGAGTGTAGAGGGGGCAGGGTAGCCTAGTGGTTAGAGCGTAGAGGCGGCAGGGTAGCCTAGTGGTTAGAGCGTAGAGGAGGCAGGGTAGCCTAGTGGTTAGAGTGTAGAGGAGGCAGGTAGCCTAGTGGTTAGAGCGTAGAGGCGGCAGGGTAGCCTAGTGGTTAGAGCGTAGAGGCGGCAGGGTAGCCTAGTGGTTAGAGCGTAGAGGCGGCAGGGTAGCCTAGTGGTTAGAGCGTAGAGGCGGCAGGGTAGCCTAGTGGTTAGAGCGTAAAGCGGCAAGGGTAGCCTAGTGGTTAGAGCGTGAGAGGCGGCAGGGTAGCCTAGTGGTTAGAGCGTAGATGAGGCAGGTAGCCTAGTGGTTAGAGTGTAGAGGTGGCAGGATAGCCTAGTGGTTAGAGTGTAGAGGCGGCAGGGTAGCCTAGTGGTTAGAGTGTAGAGGTGGTAGGGTAGCCTAGTGGTTAGAGTGTAGAGGAGGCAGGGTAGCCTAGTGGTTAGAGTGTAGAGGAGGCAGGGTAGCCTAGTGGTTAGAGTGTAGAGGTGGCAGGGTAGCCTAGTGGTTAGAGTGTTGAGGCGGCAGGGTAGCCTAGTGGTTAGAGTGTAGAGGCGGCAGGGTAGCCTAGTGGTTAGAGTCTAGAGGCGGCAGGGTAGCCTAGTGGTTAGAGTGTAGAGGCGGCAGGGTAGCCTAGTGGTTAGAGTGTAGGCGGCAGGGTAGCCTAGTGGTTAGAGTGTAGAGGCGGCAGGGTAGCCTAGTGGTTAGAGTGTAGGGCGGCAGGGTAGCCTAGTGGTTAGAGTGTAGAGGCGGCAGGGTAGCCTAGTGGTTAGAGTGTAGAGGCGGCAGGTAGCCTAGTGGTTAGAGTGTAGAGGTGGCAGGGTAGCCTAGTGGTTAGAGTGTAGAGGCGGCAGGGTAGCCTAGTGGTTAGAGTGTAGAGGCGGCAGGTAGCCTAGTGGTTAGAGTGTAGGGGCGGCAGGGTAGCCTAGTGGTTAGAGTGTAGAGGAGGCAGGTAGCCTAGTGGTTAGAGTGTAGAGGTGGCAGGGTAGCCTAGTGGTTAGAGTGTAGAGGTGGCAGGGTAGCCTAGTGGTTAGAGTGTAGAGGTGGCAGGGTAGCCTAGTGGTTAGAGTGTAGAGGCGGCAGGGTAGCCTAGTGGTTAGAGTGTAGAGGCGGCAGGGTAGCCTAGTGGTTAGAGTGTAGAGGCGGCAGGGTAGCCTAGTGGTTAGAGTGTAGAGGCGGCAGGGTAGCCTAGTGGTTAGAGTGTAGAGGTGGCAGGTAGCCTAGTGGTTAGAGTGTAGAGGCGGCAGGGTAGCCTAGTGGTTAGAGTGTAGAGGTGGCAGGTAGCCTAGTGGTTAGAGTGTAGAGGTGGCAGGTAGCCTAGTGGTTAGACTGTAGAGGCGGCAGGGTAGCCTAGTGGTTAGAGTGTAGAGGAGGCAGGGTAGCCTAGTGGTTAGAGTGTAGAGGTGGCAGGGTAGCCTAGTGGTTAGAGTGTAGAGGTGGCAGGGTAGCCTAGTGGTTAGAGTGTAGAGGTGGCAGGGTAGCCTAGTGGTTAGAGTGTAGAGGTGGCAGGGTAGCCTAGTGGTTAGAGTGTAGAGGTGGCAGGGTAGCCTAGTGGTTAGAGTGTAGAGGCGGCAGGGTAGCCTAGTGGTTAGAGTGTAGAGGCGGCAGGGTAGCCTAGTGGTTAGAGTGTAGAGGCGGCAGGGTAGCCTAGTGGTTAGAGTGTAGAGGTGGTAGGGTAGCCTAGTGGTTAGAGTGTAGAGGAGGCAGGGTAGCCTAGTGGTTAGAGTGTAGAGGAGGCAGGGTAGCCTAGTGGTTAGAGTGTAGAGGTGGCAGGGTAGCCTAGTGGTTAGAGTGTAGAGGCGGCAGGGTAGCCTAGTGGTTAGAGTGTAGAGGCGGCAGGGTAGCCTAGTGGTTAGAGTGTAGAGGTGGCAGGGTAGCCTAGTGGTTAGAGTGTAGAGGCGGCAGGGTAGCCTAGTGGTTAGAGTGTAGAGGCGGCAGGGTAGCCTAGTGGTTAGAGTGTAGAGGCGGCAGGGTAGCCTAGTGGTTAGAGTGTAGAGGCGGCAGGTAGCCTAGTGGTTAGAGTGTAGAGGTGGCAGGGTAGCCTAGTGGTTAGAGTGTAGGCGGCAGGGTAGCCTAGTGGTTAGAGTGTAGAGGCGGCAGGGTAGCCTAGTGGTTAGAGTGTAGAGGAGGCAGGTAGCCTAGTGGTTAGACTGTAGAGGCGGCAGGGTAGCCTAGTGGTTAGAGTGTAGAGGTGGCAGGTAGCCTAGTGGTTAGAGTGTAGACGCGGCAGGGTAGCCTAGTGGTTAGAGTGTAGAGGAGGCAGGTAGCCTAGTGGTTAGAGTGTAGAGGTGGCAGGTAGCCTAGTGGTTAGACTGTAGAGGCGGCAGGGTAGCCTAGTGGTTAGAGTGTAGAGGAGGCAGGGTAGCCTAGTGGTTAGAGTGTAGAGGTGGCAGGGTAGCCTAGTGGTTAGAGTGTAGAGGTGGCAGGGTAGCCTAGTGGTTAGAGTGTAGAGGTGGCAGGGTAGCCTAGTGGTTAGAGTGTAGAGGTGGCAGGGTAGCCTAGTGGTTAGAGTGTAGAGGCGGCAGGGTAGCCTAGTGGTTAGAGTGTAGAGGCGGCAGGGTAGCCTAGTGGTTAGAGTGTAGAGGGGCGGCAGGGTAGCCTAGTGGTTAGAGTGTAGAGGGGCAGGGTAGCCTAGTGGTTAGAGTGTAGAGGTGGCAGGGTAGCCTAGTGGTTAGAGTGTAGAGGCGGCAGGGTAGCCTAGTGGTTCGAGTGTAGAGGAGGCAGGTAGCCTAGTGGTTCGAGTGTAGAGGCGGCAGGGTAGCCTAGTGGTTAGAGTGTAGAGGTGGCAGGGTAGCCTAGTGGTTAGAGTGTAGAGGTGGCAGGGTAGCCTAGTGGTTAAACTGTAGAGGCGGCAGGGTAGCCTAGTGGTTAGAGTGTAGAGGAGGAAGGGTAGCCTAGTGGTTAGAGTGTAGAGGTGGCAGGGTAGCCTAGTGGTTAGAGTGTAGAGGTGGCAGGGTAGCCTAGTGGTTAGAGTGTAGGGGCGGCAGGGTAGCCTAGTGGTTAGAGTGTAGAGGCGGCAGGGTAGCCTAGTGGTTAGAGTGTAGAGGCGGCAGGGTAGCCTAGTGGTTAGAGTGTAGAGGTGGCAGGGTAGCCTAGTGGTTAGAGCGTAGAGGCGGCAGGGTAGCCTAGTGGTTAGAGCGTAGATGAGGCAGGTAGCCTAGTGGTTAGAGTGTAGAGGAGGCAGGTAGCCTAGTGGTTAGAGCGTAGAGGCGGCAGGGTAGCCTAGTGGTTAGGGCGTAGAGGCGGCAGGGTAGCCTAGTGGTTAGAGCGTAGGGCGGCAGGGTAGCCTAGTGGTTAGAGCGTAGAGGCGGCAGGGTAGCCTAGTGGTTAGAGCGTAGAGGCGGCAGGGTAGCCTAGTGGTTAGAGCGTAGAGGCGGCAGGGTAGCCTAGTGGTTAGAGCGTAGATGAGGCAGGTAGCCTAGTGGTTAGAGTGTAGAGGTGGCAGGATAGCCTAGTGGTTAGAGTGTAGGCGGCAGGGTAGCCTAGTGGTTAGAGTGTAGAGGTGGTAGGGTAGCCTAGTGGTTAGAGTGTAGAGGAGGCAGGGTAGCCTAGTGGTTAGAGTGTAGAGGAGGCAGGGTAGCCTAGTGGTTAGAGTGTAGAGGTGGCAGGGTAGCCTAGTGGTTAGAGTGTTGAGGCGGCAGGGTAGCCTAGTGGTTAGAGTGCCAGGCGGCAGGGTAGCCTAGTGGTTAGAGTCTAGGGCGGCAGGGTAGCCTAGTGGTTAGAGTGTAGAGCGGCAGGGTAGCCTAGTGGTTAGAGTGTAGAGGCGGCAGGGTAGCCTAGTGGTTAGAGTGTAGAGGCGGCAGGGTAGCCTAGTGGTTAGAGTGTAGAGGCGGCAGGGTAGCCTAGTGGTTAGAGTGTAGGCGGCAGGTAGCCTAGTGGTTAGAGTGTAGAGGTGGCAGGGTAGCCTAGTGGTTAGAGTGTAGGCGGCAGGGTAGCCTAGTGGTTAGAGTGTAGAGGCGGCAGGGTAGCCTAGTGGTTAGAGTGTAGAGGAGGCAGGTAGCCTAGTGGTTAGACTGTAGAGGCGGCAGGGTAGCCCTAGTGGTTAGAGTGTAAGAGAGGGAGGCAGGTAGCCTAGTGGTTAGAGTGTAGAGGTGGCAGGGGTAGCCTAGTGGTTAGAGTGTAGAGGTGGCAGGGTAGCCTAGTGGTTAGAGTGTAGGCGGCAGGGTAGCCTAGTGGTTAGAGTGTAGAGGCGGCAGGGTAGCCTAGTGGTTAGAGTGTAGGCGGCAGGGTAGCCTAGTGGTTAGGTGTAGAGGTGGCAGGTAGCCTAGTGGTTAGAGTGTAGACGCGGCAGGGTAGCCTAGTGGTTAGAGTGTAGAGGAGGCAGGTAGCCTAGTGGTTAGAGTGTAGAGGTGGCAGGTAGCCTAGTGGTTAGACTGTAGAGGCGGCAGGGTAGCCTAGTGGTTAGAGTGTAGAGGAGGCAGGGTAGCCTAGTGGTTAGAGTGTAGAGGTGGCAGGGTAGCCTAGTGGTTAGAGTGTAGAGGTGGCAGGGTAGCCTAGTGGTTAGAGTGTAGAGGTGGCAGGGTAGCCTAGTGGTTAGAGTGTAGAGGTGGCAGGGTAGCCTAGTGGTTAGAGTGTAGAGGTGGCAGGGGTAGCCTAGTGGTTAGAGTGTAGAGGCGGCAGGGTAGCCTAGTGGTTAGAGTGTAGGCGGCAGGGTAGCCTAGTGGTTAGAGTGTAGAGGGGCAGGGTAGCCTAGTGGTTAGAGTGTAGAGGTGGCAGGGTAGCCTAGTGGTTAGAGTGTAGAGGCGGCAGGGTAGCCTAGTGGTTCGAGTGTAGGCGGCAGGGTAGCCTAGTGGTTAGAGTGTAGAGGTGGCAGGGTAGCCTAGTGGTTAGAGTGTAGAGGTGGCAGGGTAGCCTAGTGGTTAGAGTGTAGAGGTGGCAGGGTAGCCTAGTGGTTAAACTGTAGAGGCGGCAGGGTAGCCTAGTGGTTAGAGTGTAGAGGAGGAAGGGTAGCCTAGTGGTTAGAGTGTAGAGGTGGCAGGGTAGCCTAGTGGTTAGAGTGTAGAGGTGGCAGGGTAGCCTAGTGGTTAGAGTGTAGAGGCGGCAGGGTAGCCTAGTGGTTAGAGTGTAGAGGCGGCAGGGTAGCCTAGTGGTTAGAGTGTAGGGCGGCAGGGTAGCCTAGTGGTTAGAGTGTAGAGGCGGCAGGGTAGCCTAGTGGTTAGAGCGTAGAGGCGGCAGGGTAGCCTAGTGGTTAGAGCGTAGATGAGGCAGGTAGCCTAGTGGTTAGAGCGTAGAGGCGGCAGGGTAGCCTAGTGGTTAGAGCGTAGAGGCGGCAGGGTAGCCTAGTGGTTAGAGCGTAGAGGCGGCAGGGTAGCCTAGTGGTTAGAGCGTAGAGGCGGCAGGGTAGCCTAGTGGTTAGAGCGTAGAGGCGGCAGGGTAGCCTAGTGGTTAGAGCGTAGAGGCGGCAGGGTAGCCTAGTGGTTAGAGCGTAGAGGCGGCAGGGTAGCCTAGTGGTTAGAGCGTAGATGAGGCAGGTAGCCTAGTGGTTAGAGCGTAGAGGAGGCAGGTAGCCTAGTGGTTTAGAGCGTAGGCGGCAGGGTAGCCTAGTGGTTAGAGCGTAGAGGGCGGCAGGGTAGCTAGTGGTTAGAGCGTAGAGGCGGCAGGGTAGCCTAGTGGTTAGAGCGTAGAGGCGGCAGGGTAGCCTAGTGGTTAGAGCGTAGAGGCGGCAGGGTAGCCTAGTGGTTAGAGCGTAGAGGAGGCAGGGTAGCCTAGTGGTTAGATGTGTGGCGGCAGGGTAGCCTAGTGGTTAGAGTGTAGAGGCGGCAGGGTAGCCTAGTGGTTAGAGTGTAGAGGCGGCAGGGTAGCCTAGTGGTTAGAGTGTAGAGGAGGCAGGTAGCCTAGTGGTTAGAGTGTAGAGGTGGCAGGATAGCCTAGTGGTTAGAGTGTAGAGGCGGCAGGGTAGCCTAGTGGTTAGAGTGTAGAGGCGGCAGGGTAGCCTAGTGGTTAGAGTGTAGAGGCGGCAGGTAGCCTAGTGGTTAGAGTGTAGGCGGCAGGGTAGCCTAGTGGTTAGAGTGTAGAGAGGCAGGTAGCCTAGTGGTTAGACTGTAGAGGCGGCAGGGTAGCCTAGTGGTTAGAGTGTAGAGGAGGCAGGTAGCCTAGTGGTTAGAGTGTAGAGGTGGCAGGGTAGCCTAGTGGTTAGAGTGTAGAGGCGGCAGGGTAGCCTAGTGGTTAGAGTGTAGGGCGGCAGGGTAGCCTAGTGGTTTAGAGTGTAGAGGCGGCAGGTAGCCTAGTGGTTAGAGTGTAGACGCGGCAGGGTAGCCTAGTGGTTAGAGTGTAGAGGAGGCAGGTAGCCTAGTGGTTAGAGTGTAGAGGTGGCAGAGGTAGCCTAGTGGTTAGAGTGTAGGCGGCAGGGTAGCCTAGTGGTTAGAGTGTAGAGGCGGCAGGGTAGCCTAGTGGTTAGAGTGTAGAGGCGGCAGGTAGCCTAGTGGTTAGGAGTGTAGACGCGGCAGGGTAGCCTAGTGGTTAGAGTGTAGAGGAGGCAGGTAGCCTAGTGGTTAGAGTGTAGAGGTGGCAGGTAGCCTAGTGGTTAGACTGTAGAGGCGGCAGGGTAGCCTAGTGGTTAGAGTGTAGAGGAGGCAGGGTAGCCTAGTGGTTAGAGTGTAGAGGTGGCAGGGTAGCCTAGTGGTTAGAGTGTAGAGGTGGCAGGGTAGCCTAGTGGTTAGAGTGTAGAGGTGGCAGGGTAGCCTAGTGGTTAGAGTGTAGAGGTGGCAGGGTAGCCTAGTGGTTAGAGTGTAGAGCGGCAGGGTAGCCTAGTGGTTAGAGTGTAGAGCGGCAGGGTAGCCTAGTGGTTAGAGTGTAGAGGGCAGGTAGCCTAGTGGTTAGGTGTTGAGGCGGCAGGGTAGCCTAGTGGTTAGAGTGTTGAGGCGGCAGGGTAGCCTAGTGGTTAGAGTGTGGAGGCGGCAGGGTAGCCTAGTGGTTAGAGTGTAGAGGCGGCAGGTAGCCTAGTGGTTAGAGTGTGGGGCGGCAGGGTAGCCCTGGTGGTTAGAGTGTAGAGGCGGCAGGAGTAGCCTAGTGGTTAGAGTGTAGAGGCGGCAGGGTAGCCTGGTGGTTAGAGTGTAGAGGCGGCAGGGTAGCCTAGTGGTTAGAGTGTAGAGGCGGCAGGGTAGCTAGTGGTTAGAGTGTAGAGGCGGCAGGGTAGCCTGAGTGGTTAGAGTGTAGGCGGCAGGGTAGCCTAGTGGTTAGAGTGTAGAGGCGGCAGGGTAGCCTAGTGGTTGAGTGTAGAGGCGGCAGGGTAGCCTAGTGGTTAGAGTGTAGAGGCGGCAGGGTAGCCTAGTGGTTAGAGTGTAGAGGCGGCAGGGTAGCTAGTGGTTAGAGTGTAGAGGCAGGGTAGCCTAGTGGTTGGGTGTAGAGGCGGCAGGGTAGCCTAGTGGTTAGAGTGTAGAGGCGGCAGGGTAGCCTGAGTGGTTAGGGTGTAGAGGAGGCAGGAGTAGCCTAGTGGTTAGAGAGTAGGGCGGCAGGGTAGCCTAGTGGTTAGAGTGTAGGCGGCAGGAGGTAGCCTAGTGGTTAGAGTGTAGAGGAGGCAGGGTAGCCTAGTGGTTAGATTGTAGAGGCGGCAGGGTAGCCTAGTGGTTAGAGTGTGTAGAGGAGGCAGGGTTGGCTAGTGGTTAGAGTGTAGAGGCGGCAGGGTAGCCTAGTGGTTAGAGTGTAGAGGCGGCAGGGTAGCCTAGTGGTTAGAGTGTAGAGGAGGCAGGTAGCCTAGTGGTTAGGTGTAGAGGTGGCAGGGTAGCCTAGTGGTTAGAGTGTAGAGGTGGCAGGTAGCCTAGTGGTTAGAGTGTAGAGGCGGCAGGGTAGCCTAGTGGTTAGAGTGTAGAGGCGGCAGGGTAGCCTAGTGGTTAGAGTGTAGAGGTGGCAGGGTAGCCTAGTGGTTAGAGTGTAGGCGGCAGGGTAGCCTAGTGGTTAGAGTGTAGAGGAGGCAGGTAGCCTAGTGGTTGGGCTGGGGGCGGCAGGGTAGCCTAGTGGTTAGAGTGTAGAGGAGGCAGGTAGCCCTAGTGGTTAGAGTGTAGAGGTGGCAGGGTAGCCTAGTGGTTAGAGTGTAGGCGGCAGGGTAGCCTAGTGGTTAGAGTGTAGAGGCGGCAGGGTAGCCTAGTGGTTAGAGTGTGGCGGCAGGGAGCCTAGTGGTTAGAGTGTAGAGGCGGCAGGGTAGCCTAGTGGTTAGAGTGTAGAGGCGGCAGGGAGCCCTAGTGGTTAGAGTGTAGACGGCAGGGTAGCCTAGTGGTTAGAGTGTAGAGGCGGCAGGGTAGCCTAGTGGTTAGAGTGTAGGCGGCAGGGTAGCCTAGTGGTTAGAGTGTAGAGGCGGCAGGGTAGCCTAGTGGTTAGAGTGTAGAGGCGGCAGGGTAGCCTAGTGGTTAGAGTGTAGAGGCGGCAGGGTAGCCTAGTGGTTAGAGTGTAGAGGCGGCAGGGTAGCCTAGTGGTTAGAGTGTAGAGGAGGCAGGTAGCCTAGTGGTTAGAGTGTAGAGGTGGCAGGTAGCCTAGTGGTTAAGACTGTAGAGGGCGGCAGGGTAGCCTAGTGGTTAGAGTGTAGAGAGGAGGCAGGGTAGCCTAGTGGTTAGAGTGTAGAGTGGCAGGGTAGCCTAGTGGTTAGAGTGTAGAGGTGGCAGGGTAGCCTAGTGGTTAGAGTGTTGAGGCGGCAGGGTAGCCTAGTGGTTAGAGTGTAGAGGGCGGCAGGGGTAGCCTAGTGGTTAGAGTGTAGAGGGGGCAGGTAGCTAAGTGGTTAGAGTGTAGAGGTGGCAGGGTAGCCTAGTGGTTAGAGTGTAGAGGTGGCAGGGTAGCCTAGTGGTTAGAGTGTAGAGGCGGCAGGGTAGCCTAGTGGTTAGAGTGTAGGGCGGCAGGGTAGCCTAGTGGTTAGAGTGTAAGGTTGCAGGTAGCCTAGTGGTTAGAGTGTAGACGTGGCAGGGTAGCCTAGTGGTTAGAGTGTAGAGGTGGCAGGTAGCCTAGTGGTTAGAGTGTAGAGGTGGCAGGTAGCCTAGTGGTTAGACTGTAGAGCGGCAGGGTAGCCTAGTGGTTAGAGTGTAGAGGCGGCAGGGTAGCCTAGTGGTTAGAGTGTAGAGGCGGCAGGGTAGCCTAGTGGTTAGAGTGTAGAGGCGGCAGGGTAGCCTAGTGGTTAGAGTGTAGAGGCGGCAGGGTAGCCTAGTGGTTAGAGTGTAGAGGCGGCAGGGTAGCCTAGTGGTTAGAGTGTAGAGGCGGCAGGGTAGCCTAGTGGTTAGAGTGTAGAGGCGGCAGGGTAGCCTAGTGGTTAGAGTGTAGAGGCGGCAGGGTAGCCTAGTGGTTAGAGTGTAGAGGCGGCAGGGTAGCCTAGTGGTTAGAGTGTAGAGGCGGCAGGGTAGCCTAGTGGTTAGAGTGTAGGCGGCAGGGTAGCCTAGTGGTTAGAGTGTAGAGGCGGCAGGGTAGCCTAGTGGTTAGAGTGTAGAGGGGGCAGGGTAGCCTAGTGGTTAGAGTGTAGAGGTGGCAGGGTAGCCTAGTGGTTAGAGTGTAGAGGTGGCAGGGTAGCCTAGTGGTTAGAGTGTAGGCGGCAGGGTAGCCTAGTGGTTAGAGTGTAGAGGCGGCAGGGTAGCCTAGTGGTTAGAGTGTAGAGGAGGCAGGGTAGCCTAGTGGTTAGATTGTAAGGCGGCAGGGTAGCCTAGTGGTTAGAGAAGTAGAGGCGGCAGGGTAGCCTAGTGGTTAGAGTGTAGAGGCGGCAGGGTAGCCTAGTGGTTAGAGCGTAGAGGCGGCAGGGTAGCCTAGTGGTTAGAGAGTAGAGGAGGCAGGGTAGCCTAGTGGTTAGAGTGTTGGGCTAGGAACGGAAGGTTGCAAGATTCAAATCCCGAGCAGACAAGGTTCAAATCTGTCGTTCTGACCCTGAACAAGGCAGTTAACACACTGTTTCTAGGCTGTCATTGAAAATAAGAATTTGTTCTTAACTGACTTTCAAATAACTGAGACCTAAACTGATTTTGTCCCTGAACAATGGGGGGTCAAAATCAAAAGTAACAGGCCTCCGTGTAACGCTCATTCCTTTGACGATAAATGTGAATCCGACCATCACCCCTGGTGAGACAAAACCGCGACTTCGTCAGTGAAGAGCACTTTTGCCAGTCCTGTCTGGTCCAGCGACGGTGGGTTTTGTGCCCATAGGCGACATTGTTGCCAGTGATGTCTGGTGAGGACCTGCCTTACAACAGGCCCACAAGCCCTCAGTCCAGCCTCTCTCAGCCTATTGCGGACAGTCTGAGCACTGATGGAGGGATTGTGGGTTCCTGGTGTAACTTAGCAGTTGTTGTTGCCATCCTGTACCTGTCCCGCAGGTGTGATGTTCAGATGTACTGATCCTGTGCAGGTGTTGTTACACGTGGTCTGCCACTGCGAGGACGATCAGCTGTCCGTCCTGTCTCCCTGTAGCGCTGTCTTAGGCGTCTCACAGTACGGGACATTGCAATTTATTGCCCTGGCCACATCTGCAGTCCTCATGCCTCCTTGCAGCATGTCTAAGGCACATTCATGCAGATGAGCAGGGACCCTGGGCATCTTTCTTTTGGTGTTTTTCAGAGTCAGTAGAAAAGCCTCTTTAGTGTCCTAAGTTTTCATAACTGTGACCTTAATTGCCTACCGTCTGTAAGCTGTTAGTGTCTCAACGACCGTTCCCACAGGTGCATTAATTGTTTATGTATGTACAGTGCCTTGCGAAAGTATTCGGCCCCCTTGAACTTTGCGACCTTTTGCCAGATTTCAGGCTTCAAACATAAAGATATAAAAATGTATTTTTGTGAAGAATCAACAACAAGTGGGACACAATCATGAAGTGGACATGGCGTTGTTTCAGCAGGGTCTCGTAGCGGTTGGAGGGTTAGGGGTCAGGGGTCAGAGGGTTACCTCACATGGCGTTGTTTCGGCAGGGTCTCGTAGAGGGTTAGGGGTCAGGGTCAGAGGGTTACCTGTACATGGCGTTGTTTCGGCAGGGTCTCGTAGAGGGTTAGGGGTCAGGGGTCAGAGGGTTACCTGTACATGGCGTTGTATATACATACATCACAGCCTGTAACAAGGACGTAGAATATATACATAACAGCCTGTAACAAGGCCACAAACATGGACGTAGAATATATACATAACAGCCTGTAACAAGGCCACAAACATGGACGTAGAATATATACATCACAGCCTGTAACAAGGACGTAGAATATATACATAACAGCCTGTAACAAGGCCACAAACAAGGACGTAGAATATATACATAACAGCCTGTAACAAGGCCACAAACATGGACGTAGAATATATACATCACAGCCTGTAACAAGGCCACAAACATGGACGTAGAATATATACATAACAGCCTGTAACAAGGCCACAAACATGGACGTAGAATATATACATCACAGCCTGTAACAAGGACGTAGAATATATACATAACAGCCTGTAACAAGGTCACAAACATGGACGTAGAATATATACATAACAGCCTGTAACAAGGCCACAAACAAGGACGTAGAATATATACATAACAGCCTGTAACAAGGCCACAAACAAGGACGTAGAATATATACATAACAGCCTGTAACAAGGTCACAAACATGGACGTAGAATATATACATCACAGCCTGTAACAAGGCCACAAACATGGACGTAGAATATATACATCACAGCCTGTAACAAGGCCACAAACATGGACGTAGAATATATACATAACAGCCTGTAACAAGGCCACAAACAAGGACGTAGAATATATACATCACAGCCTGTAACAAGGCCACAAACATGGACGTAGAATATATACATAACAGCCTGTAACAAGGCCACAAACATGGACGTAGAATATATACATCACAGCCTGTAACAAGGCCACAAACAAGGAAGTAGAATATATACATAACAGCCTGTAACAAGGCCACAAACATGGACGTAGAATATATACATGACAGCCTGTAACAAGGCCACAAACAAGGACGTAGAATATATACATAACAGCCTGTAACAAGGCCACAAACAAGGACGTAGAATATATACATAACAGCCTGTAACAAGGCCACAAACATGGACGTAGAATATATACATAACAGCCTGTAACAAGGATGTAGAATATATACATAAGAGCCTGTAACAAGGCCACAAACATGGACGTAGAATATATACATCACAGCCTGTAACAAGGACGTAGAATATATACATAACAGCCTGTAACAAGGCCACAAACATGGACGTAGAATATATACATAACAGCCTGTAACAAGGCCACAAACATGGACGTAGAATATATACATCACAGCCTGTAACAAGGACGTAGAATATATACATAACAGCCTGTAACAAGGCCACAAACAAGGACGTAGAATATATACATAACAGCCTGTAACAAGGCCACAAACATGGACGTAGAATATATACATCACAGCCTGTAACAAGGCCACAAACATGGACGTAGAATATATACATAACAGCCTGTAACAAGGCCACAAACATGGACGTAGAATATATACATCACAGCCTGTAACAAGGACGTAGAATATATACATAACAGCCTGTAACAAGGCCACAAACAAGGACGTAGAATATATACATCACAGCCTGTAACAAGGCCACAAACATGGACGTAGAATATATACATAACAGCCTGTAACAAGGCCACAAACATGGACGTAGAATATATACATCACAGCCTGTAACAAGGCCACAAACAAGGAAGTAGAATATATACATAACAGCCTGTAACAAGGCCACAAACATGGACGTAGAATATATACATGACAGCCTGTAACAAGGCCACAAACAAGGACGTAGAATATATACATAACAGCCTGTAACAAGGCCACAAACAAGGACGTAGAATATATACATAACAGCCTGTAACAAGGCCACAAACATGGACGTAGAATATATACATAACAGCCTGTAACAAGGATGTAGAATATATACATAAGAGCCTGTAACAAGGCCACAAACATGGACGTAGAATATATACATAACAGCCTGTAACAAGGCCACAAACATGGACGTAGAATATATACATAACAGCCTGTAACAAGGCCACAAACATGGACGTAGAATATATACATAACAGCCTGTAACAAGGCCACAAACAAGGACGTAGAATATATACATAACAGCCTGTAACAAGGCCACAAACAAGGACGTAGAATATATACATCACAGCCTGTAACAAGGACGTAGAATATATACATAACAGCCTGTAACAAGGCCACAAACAAGGACGTAGAATATATACATAACAGCCTGTAACAAGGCCACAAACAAGGACGTAGAATATATACATCACAGCCTGTAACAAGGACGTAGAATATATACATAACAGCCTGTAACAAGGCCACAAACAAGGACGTAGAATATATACATAACAGCCTGTAACAAGGCCACAAACAAGGACGTAGAATATATACATGACAGCCTGTAACAAGGTCACAAACATGGACGTAGAATATATACATAAGAGCCTGTAACAAGGCCACAAACAAGGACGTAGAATATATACATAACAGCCTGTAACAAGGTCACAAACATGGACGTAGAATATATACATAAGAGCCTGTAACAAGGTCACAAACATGGACGTAGAATATAAAAAATAATAATATATGCCATTTCGCAGACGCTTTTATCCAAAGCGACTTACAGTCATGTGTGCATACATTCTACGTATGGGTGGTCCCGGGAATCGAACCCACTACCCTGGCGTTACAAGCGCCATGCTCTACCAACTGAGCTACAGAACCACAATATATACATAAGAGCCTGTAACAAGGCCACAAACATGGAAGTAGAATATATACATTAGAGCCTGTAACAAGGTCACAAACATGGACGTAGAATATATACATAACAGCCTGTAACAAGGCCACAAACAAGGACGTAGAATATATACATCACAGCCTGTAACAAGGACGTAGAATATATACATAACAGCCTGTAACAAGGCCACAAACAAGGACGTATAATATATACATCACAGCCTGTAACAAGGACGTAGAATATATACATAACAGCCTGTAACAAGGTCACAAACATGGACGTAGAATATATACATAACAGCCTGTAACAAGGCCACAAACAAGGACGTAGAATATATACATAACAGCCTGTAACAAGGCCACAAACAAGGACGTAGAATATATACATAACAGCCTGTAACAAGGTCACAAACATGGACGTAGAATATATACATCACAGCCTGTAACAAGGCCACAAACAAGGGCGTAGAATATATACATAACAGCCTGTAACAAGGCCACAAACAAGGACGTAGAATATATACATAACAGCCTGTAACAAGGCCACAAACAAGGACGTAGAATATATACATAACAGCCTGTAACAAGGTCACAAACATGGACGTAGAATATATACATAACAGCCTGTAACAAGGCCACAAACAAGGACGTAGAATATATACATAACAGCCTGTAACAAGGTCACAAACATGGACGTAGAATATATACATAACAGCCTGTAACAAGGCCACAAACATGGACGTAGAATATATACATAACAGCCTGTAACAAGGCCACAAACATGGACGTAGAATATATACATCACAGCCTGTAACAAGGACGTAGAATATATACACAACAGACTGTAACAAGGTCACAAACATGGACGTAGAATATATACATAACAGCCTGTAACAAGGTCACAAACATGGACGTAGAATATATACACAACAGCCTGTAACAAGGTCACAAACATGGACGTATAATATATACATAATAGCCTGTAACAAGGCCACAAACATGGACGTAGAATATATACATAAGAGCCTGTAACAAGGCCACATCTTTTCTAGCTGTCATGACCTGAATTTGATTGAATTGATTTGACCTTATTGACCTGTTGATTATCCAGGGTTGTGGATAGTTAGTCTATAATGACCTGTGACCTTGTTGTGTTAGGTCATGGCTTGTGGATGTATCAGTACGGAGATAAGAGACCCGTGTTTGATGTCCTTAGTCCTGAAGGAGCCGAGCTGTCACCTGTCCTGTCTGCCATCTATCTCTTCCTCACCATGATCATCGTCTTTCAGGTACGCCCTCTCTATTCTATTCAATTCGCTCTCACTCCCTCTCGACCAATGGGCTTTATTGGCATGGAAAAACATACACTGAGTGTACAACACATTAAGAATAAATCAAATCGATGTTTATTTGTCACGTGCTCTGAATATAACAGGTGTACCTTACAGTGAAATGCTGAATACAACAGGTATAGATAGACCTTACAGTGAAATGCTGAATACAACAGGTGTAGTAGACCTCACAGTGAAATGCTGAATAGAACAGGTGTAGTAGACCTTACAGTGAAATGCTGAATACAACAGGTGTAGTAGACCTTACAGTGAAATGCTGAATACAACAGGTGTAGTAGACCTTACAGTGAAATGCTGAATACAACAGGTGTAGTAGACATTACAGTGAAATGCTGAATACAACAGGTGTAGTAGACCTCACAGTGAAATGCTGAATACAACAGGTGTAGTAGACCTTACAGTGAAATGCTGAATACAACAGGTGTAGTAGACCTCACAGTGAAATGCTGAATACAACAGGTGTAGTAGACCTTACAGTGAAATGCTGAATACAACAGGTATAGTAGACCTTACAGTGAAATGCTGAATACAACAGGTGTAGTAGACCTCACAGTGAAATGCTGAATACAACAGGTGTAGTAGACCTTACAGTGAAATGCTGAATACAACAGGTGTAGTAGACCTTACAGTGAAATGCTGAATACAACAGGTGTAGTAGACCTCACAGTGAAATGCTGAATACAACAGGTGTAGTAGACCTTACAGTGAAATGCTGAATACAACAGGTATAGTAGACCTTACAGTGAAATGCTGAATACAACAGGTGTAGTAGACCTCACAGTGAAATGCTGAATACAACAGGTGTAGTAGACCTTACAGTGAAATGCTGAATATAACAGGTGTAGTAGACCTCACAGTGAAATGTTGAATATAACAGGTGTAGTAGACCTTACAGTGAAATGCTGAATACAACAGGTGTAGTAGACCTCACAGTGAAATGCTGAATACAACAGGTGTAGTAGACCTCACAGTGAAATGCTGAATACAACAGGTGTAGTAGACCTTACAGTGAAATGCTGAATACAACAGGTGTAGTAGACCTTACAGTGAAATGCTGAATACAACAGGTGTAGTAGACCTCACAGTGAAATGCTGAATACAACAGGTGTAGTAGACCTTACAGTGAAATGCTGAATACAACAGGTGTAGTAGACCTTACAGTGATATGCTGAATACAACAGGTGTAGTAGACCTCACAGTGAAATGCTGAATACAACAGGTGTAGTAGACCTTACAGTGAAATGCTGAATATAACAGGTGTAGTAGACCTCACAGTGAAATGTTGAATATAACAGGTGTAGTAGACCTTACAGTGAAATGCTGAATACAACAGGTGTAGTAGACCTCACAGTGAAATGCTGAATACAACAGGTGTAGTAGACCTCACAGTGAAATGCTGAATACAACAGGTGTAGTAGACCTCACAGTGAAATGCTGAATACAACAGGTGTAGTAGACCTTACAGTGAAATGCTGAATACAACAGGTGTAGTAGACCTTACAGTGAAATGCTGAATACAACAGGTGTAGTAGACCTCACAGTGAAATGCTGAATACAACAGGTGTAGTAGACCTTACAGTGAAATGCTGAATACAACAGGTGTAGTAGACCTTACAGTGATATGCTGAATACAACAGGTGTAGTAGACCTCACAGTGAAATGCTGAATACAACAGGTGTAGTAGACCTTACAGTGAAATGCTGAATATAACAGGTGTAGTAGACCTCACAGTGAAATGTTGAATATAACAGGTGTAGTAGACCTTACAGTGAAATGCTGAATACAACAGGTGTAGTAGACCTTACAGTGAAATGCTGAATACAACAGGTGTAGTAGACCTTACATTGAAATGCTGAATACAACAGGTGTAGTAGACCTTACAGTGAAATGCTGAATACAACAGGTGTAGTAGACCTCACAGTGAAATGCTGAATACAACAGGTGTAGTAGACCTTACAGTGAAATGCTGAATACAACAGGTGTAGTAGACCTTACAGTGAAATGCTGAATACAACAGGTGTAGTAGACCTTACAGTGAAATGCTGAATATAACAGGTGTAGTAGACCTCACAGTGAAATGCTGAATACAACAGGTGTAGTAGACCTCACAGTGAAATGCTGAATACAACAGGTGTAGTAGACCTCACAGTGAAATGATGAATACAACAGGTGTAGTAGACCTCACAGTGAAATGCTGAATACAACAGGTGTAGTAGACCTCACAGTGAAATGCTGAATACAACAGGTGTAGTAGACATTACAGTGAAATGCTGAATTCAACAGGTGTAGTAGACCTCACAGTGAAATGCTGAATACAACAGGTGTAGGTAGACCTTACAGTGAAATGCTGAATACAACAGGGTAGTAGACCTCACAGTGAAATGCTGAATACAACAGGTGTAGTAGACCTCACAGTGAAATGCTGAATACAACAGGTGTAGTAGACATTACAGTGAAATGCTGAATTCAACAGGTGTAGTAGACCTCAAAGTGAAATGCTGAATACAACAGGTGTAGGTAGACCTTACAGTGAAATGCTGAATACAACAGGGGTAGTAGACCTCACAGTGAAATGCTGAATACAACAGGTGTAGTAGACCTCACAGTGAAATGCTGAATACAACAGGTGTAGTAGACCTCACAGTGAAATGCTGAATACAACAGGTGTAGTAGACCTTACAGTGAAATACTGAATACAACAGGTGTAGTAGACCTCACAGTGAAATGCTGAATACAACAGGTGTAGTAGACCTTACAGTGAAATGCTGAATACAACAGGTGTAGTAGACCTTACAGTGAAATGCTGACTATAACAGGTGTAGTAGACCTTACAGTGAAATGCTGAATATAACAGGTGTAGTAGACCTCACAGTGAAATGCTGAATACAACAGGTGTAGTAGACCTTACAGTGAAATGCTGAATACAACAGGTGTAGTAGACCTTACAGTGAAATGCTGACTATAACAGGTGTAGTAGACCTCACAGTGAAATGCTGAATACAACAGGTGTAGTACACCTTACAGTGAAATGCTGAATACAACAGGTGTAGTAGACCTTACAGTGGAAATGCTGACTATAACAGGTGTAGTAGACCTCACAGTGAAATGCTGAATACAACAGGTGTAGTAGACCTCACAGTGAAATGCTGAATACAACAGGTGTAGTACACCTTACAGTGAAAATGCTGACTATAACAGGTGTAGTAGACCTCACAGTGAAATGCTGAATACAACAGGTGTAGTAGACCTTACAGTGAAATACTGAATACAACAGGTGTAGTAGACCTTACAGTGAAATGCTGACTATAACAGGTGTAGTAGACCTCACAGTGAAATGCTGAATACAACAGGTGTAGTACACCTTACAGTGAAATGCTGAATACAACAGGTGTAGTAGACCTTACAGTGAAATGCTGACTATAACAGGTGTAGTAGACCTCACAGTGAAATGCTGAATACAACAGGTGTAGTAGACCTTACAGTGAAATGCTGAATACAACAGGTGTAGTAGACCTTACAGTGAAATGCTGACTATAACAGGTGTAGTAGACCTTACAGTGAAATGCTGAATTCAACAGCTGTAGACCTTACAGTGAAATCCTTACTTACAGGCTCTAACCAATAGTGCAAAAAAGGTATTAGGTGAACAATAGCTAAGTAAAGAAATAAAACAACAGTAAAAAGACAGGCTACATACAGTAGAGGTTATATACAGTAGAGGTTATATACAGTAGCGAGGCTATATACAGTAGAGTGGCTATATACAGTAGAGGTTATATACAGTAGAGGAGGCTATATACAGTAGAGGCTATATACAGTAGAGAGGCTATATACAGTAGAGAGGCTATATACAGTAGAGGCTATATACAGTAGAGCTATATACAGTAGAGGCTATATACAGTAGAGGCTATATACACTAGAGAGGCTATATACACGAGAGGCTATATACAGTAGAGGCTATATACAGTAGAGGCTATATACAGTAGAGGCTATATACAGTAGAGGCTATATACAGTAGAGAGGCTATATACAGTAGATAGGTTATATACAGTAGAGAGGTTATATACAGTAGAGGCTATATACAGTAGAGAGGCTATATACAGTAGCGAGGCTATATACAGTAGCGAGGCTATAAACAGTAGAGGGTTATATACAGTAGAGGGTTATATACAGTAGAGGGCTATATACAGTAGAGAGGCTATATACAGTAGAGGCTATAAACAGTAGAGGGTTATATACAGTAGAGGGTTATATACAGTAGAGGGGCTATATACAGTAGAGGGCTATATACAGTAGAGGGCTATATACAGTAGAGAGGCTATATACAGTAGAGAGGCTATATACAGTAGAGAGGCTATAACAGTAGCGAGGCTATATACAGGTTATATACAGTAGAGGCTATATACAGTAGCGAGGCTATAAAAGTAGCGAGGCTACATACAGACACGGTTCGTCAGGCTGATTGAGGTAGTATGTACATGTAGATATGGTTAAAGTGACTATGTATATATGATGAACAGAGAGTAGCAGTAGTGTAAAGGGTTAGGCGGGTGGTGGGACACAATGCAGATAGCCCAGTTAGCCAATGTGCAGGAGCACTGGTTGGTCGGGCCAATACCTGCTCTTTCCATGACAGACTGACCAGGTGAAAGCTATGATCCCTTATTGATGTCACTTGTTAAATCCACTTCAATCAGTGTAGATGAAGGGGAGGAACCCAGTTAAGAAGGATTATTAAGCTTTGAGACAACTACACATGGATTGTGTACGTGTGCCATTCAGAGGGTGAACGGGCAAGACTAAAGATTTGAGTGCCTTGAACAGGGTCTGGTAGCAGGTGCCTTTGAACAGGGTAGTAGGTGCCTTTGAACAGGGTAGTAGGTGCCTTTGAACAGGGTATGGTAGTAGGTGCCTTTGAACAGGGTATGGTAGTAGGTGCCTTTGAACAGGGTATGGTAGTAGGTGCCTTTGAACAGGGTATGGTAGTAGGTGCCTTTGAACAGGGTAGTAGGTGCCTTTGAACAGGGTAGTAGGTGCCTTTGAACAGGGTATGGTAGTAGGTGCCTTTGAACAGGGTATGGTAGTAGGTGCCTTTGAACAGGGTATGGTAGTAGGTGCCTTTGAACAGGGTATGGTAGTAGGTGTCTTTGAACAGGGTATGGTAGTAGGTGCCTTTTGAACAGGGTAGTAGGTGCCTTTTGAACAGGGTATGGTAGTAGGTGCCTTTGAACAGGGTATGGTAGTAGGTGCCTTTGAACAGGGTAGTAGGTGCCTTTTGAACAGGGTATGGTAGTAGGTGCCTTTGAACAGGGTAGTAGGTGCCTTTTGAACAGGGTATGGTAGTAGGTGCCTTTTGAACAGGGTAGTAGGTGCCTTTTGAACAGGGTATGGTAGTAGGTGCCTTTGAACAGGGTAGTAGGTGCCTTTGAACAGGGTCTGGTAGTAGGTGTCTTTTGAACAGGGTAGT
>NW_026281709.1:0-3499 GCF_023373465.1 Oncorhynchus keta
ATAGCTAGCTACATAGCCGTCTGTGTATCAAAGATAATTGTGTAGTCTAGAGCGATTTTCTAGGTTAGCTAGCCAGCTATTGTCGTTCTTTTAACGCAACGTAACGTAATCAACACTGCTAGCTAGCCAGCTAGCCCCCGAATAGCAGCACTGTAGAAACTATTACACTCAACGGAACGACTTGATTAGTGTAGTGTCAACAACGCAGCCACTGCCAGCTAGTCTACAAAGTCAACAACGCAGCCACTGCCAGCTAGCCTACTTCAGCAGTACTGTATCATTTTAATCATTTTAGTCAATAAGATTCTTGCTACGTAAGCTTAACTTTCTGAACATTCGAGACGTGTAGTCCACTTGTCATTCCAATCTCCTTGCATTAGCGTAGCCTCTTCTGTAGCCTGTCAACTATGTGTCTGTCTATCCCTGTTATCTCCTCTCTGCACAGACCATACAAACGCTCCACACCGCGTGGCCGCGCCACCCTAATCTGGTGGTCCCAGCGCCACGACCCACGTGGAGTTCCAGGTCTCCGGTAGCCTCTGGAACTGCCGATCTGCGGCCAACAAGGCAGAGTTCATCTCAGCCTATGCCTCCCTCCAGTCCTCGACTTCTTGGCACTGACGGAAACATGGATCACCACAGATAACACTGCTACTCCTACTGCTCTCTCTTCGTCCGCCCACGTGTTCTCGCACACCCCGAGAGCTTCTGGTCAGCGGGGTGGTGGCACCGGGATCCTCATCTCTCCCAAGTGGTCATTCTCTCTTTCTCCCCTTACCCATCTGTCTATCGCCTCCTTTGAATTTCATGCTGTCACAGTTACCAGCCCTTTCAAGCTTAACATCCTTATCATTTATCGCCCTCCAGGTCCCCTCGGAGAGTTCATCAATGAGCTTGATGTCTTGATAAGCTCCTTTCCTGAGGACGGCTCACCTCTCACAGTTCTGGGCGACTTTAACCTCCCCACGTCTACCTTTGACTCATTCCTCTCTGCCTCCTTCTTTCCACTCCTTTCCTCTTTTGACCTCACCCTCTCACCTTCCCCCTACTCACAAGGCAGGCAATACGCTCGACCTCATCTTTACTAGATGCTGTTCTTCCACTAACCTCATTGCAACTCCCTCCAAGTCTCCGACCACTACCTTGTATCCTTTTCCCTCTCGCTCTCATCCAACACTTCCCACACTGCCCCTACTCGGATGGTATCGCGCCGTCCCAACCTTCGCTCTCTCTCCCCCGCTACTCTCTCCTCTTCCATCCTATCATCTCTTCCCTCTGCTCAAACCTTCTCCAACCTATCTCCTGATTCTGCCTCCTCAACCCTCCTCTCCTCCCTTTCTGCATCCTTTGACTCTCTATGTCCCCTATCTTCCAGGCCGGCTCGGTCCTCCCTCCCGCCTCCGTGGCTCGACGACTCATTGCGAGCTCACAGAACAGGGCTCCGGGCAGCCGAGCGGAAATGGAGGAAAACTCGCCTCCTGCGGACCTGGCATCCTTTCGCTCCCTCCTCTCTACATTTTCCTCCTCTGTCTCTGCTGCTAAAGCCACTTTCTACCACTCTAAATTCCAAGCATCTGCCTCTAACCCTAGGAAGCTCTTTGCCACCTTCTCCTCCCTCCTGAATCCTCCTCCCCCCTCCTCCTCTCTGCAGATGACTTCGTCAACCATTTTGAAAAGAAGGTCGACGACATCCGATCCTCGTTTGCTAAGTCAAACGACACCGCTGGTTCTGCTCACACTGCCCTACCCGGTGCTCTGACCTCTTTCTCCCTCTCTCTCCAGATGAAATCTCGCGTCTTGTGACGGCCGGCCGCCCAACAACCTGCCCGCTCGACCCTATCCCCTCCTCTCTTCTCCAGACCATTTCCGGAGACCTTCTCCCTTACCTCACCTCGCTCATCAACTCATCCCTGACCGCTGGCTACGTCCCTTCCGTCTTCAAGAGAGCGAGAGTTGCACCCCTTCTGAAAAAACCTACACTCGATCCCTCCGATGTCAACAACTACAGACCAGTATCCCTTCTTTCTTTTCTCTCCAAAACTCTTGAACGTGCCGTCCTTGGCCAGCTCTCCCGCTATCTCTCTCAGAATGACCTTCTTGATCCAAATCAGTCAGGTTTCAAGACTAGTCATTCAACTGAGACTGCTCTTCTCTGTATCACGGAGGCGCTCCGCACCGCTAAAGCTAACTCTCTCTCCTCTGCTCTCATCCTTCTAGACCTATCGGCTGCCTTCGATACTGTGAACCATCAGATCCTCCTCTCCACCCTCTCCGAGTTGGGCATCTCCGGCGCGGCCCACGCTTGGATTGCGTCCTACCTGACAGGTCGCTCCTACCAGGTGGCGTGGCGAGAATCTGTCTCCTCACCACGCGCTCTCACCACTGGTGTCCCCCAGGGCTCTGTTCTAGGCCCTCCTATTCTCGCTATACACCAAGTCACTTGGCTCTGTCATAACCTCACATGGTCTCTCCTATCATTGCTATGCAGACGACACACAATTAATCTTCTCCTTTCCTCCTTCTGATGACCAGGTGGTGAATCGCATCTCTGCATGTCTGGCAGACATATCAGTGTGGATGACGGATCACCACCTCAAGCTGAACCTCGGCAAGACGGAGCTGCTCTTCCTCCCGGGGAAGGACTGCCCGCTCCATGATCTCGCCATCACGGTTGACAACTCCATTGTGTCCTCCTCCCAGAGCGCTAAGAACCTTGGCGTGATCCTGGACAACACCCTGTCGTTCTCAACTAACATCAAGGCGGTGGCCCGTTCCTGTAGGTTCATGCTCTACAACATCCGCAGAGTACGACCCTGCCTCACACAGGAAGCGGCGCAGGTCCTAATCCAGGCACTTGTCATCTCCCGTCTGGATTACTGCAACTCGCTGTTGGCTGGGCTCCCTGCCTGTGCCATTAAACCCCTACAACTCATCCAGAACGCCGCAGCCCGTCTGGTGTTCAACCTTCCCAAGTTCTCTCACGTCACCCCGCTCCTCCGCTCTCTCCACTGGCTTCCAGTTGAAGCTCGCATCCGCTACAAGACCATGGTGCTTGCCTACGGAGCTGTGAGGGGAACGGCACCTCAGTACCTCCAGGCTCTGATCAGGCCCTACACCCAAACAAGGGCACTGCGTTCATCCACCTCTGGCCTGCTCGCCTCCCTACCACTGAGGAAGTACAGTTCCCGCTCAGCCCAGTCAAAACTGTTCGCTGCTCTGGCTCCCCAATGGTGGAACACACTCCCTCACGACGCCAGGACAGCGGAGTCAATCACCACCTTCCGGAGACACCTGAAACCCCACCTCTTTAAGGAATACCTAGGATAGGATAAAGTAATCCTTCTCACCCCCCTTAAAAGATTTAGATGCACTATTGTAAAGTGGCTGTTCCACTGGATGTCATAAGGTGAATGCACCACTTTGTAAGTCGCTCTGGATAAGAGCGTCTGCTAAATGACTTAAATGTAATGTAAATGTTTACAGTTCCCTGGAAGAGGGC
>NW_026281710.1:0-3977 GCF_023373465.1 Oncorhynchus keta
CACTACTGACGATGCGCTCCCCAAATTTCACCACGCTCACTGTTCATTAACTCTTGGAAGTGCTTGCACAAAGGATAGTAACATCTCATCCTGTGTTCTTGGAATCTGAATATCTGGACTTGTCCAGTGACTGCTGAGAAAGATCAGCTGACAACAGGGGAAAGTCCTTGTGGCGGCACGGAGAGACGGCTGACAGGAGGGAATAGACCCCACTGGGACAGTCATGGGGTAGCTTCCCATTTCTGTAGTTTCCCATGCTTCGCAGTATGTTGGAAACACCCGCTTTAGCTACAGAAAGTCAACATACGAGAATACCCCTAGAGTCTGCGAGAGCGGGGCGGAAGATGACTCATCGGCTGACAACATGGTAACGACTGGACTGGAAACGACTACGAGTAATGAGAGCACAGCACAAGAGAACACCACAGCAACTGTCACAAGTTCTGCTGCAACAGTGGGCCACAAACAGATGCAGGTATGTGTCTGTGGTTGGAGGAAAGTTACATCACACCATGGGTTGAGGATCCACCAGGGGAAGAAGGGGTGTTTGGGTAAAGAGAGACAGAGAACTCGCATTGATTACTTTCTGCGAAAGCGATCAAATCAGTCGAATGAAGCACAGCAACTGGACGCAAACCATAGTTTGCAGTGCATCAGTACCACTGTCATGGAGGACGTAAACTCAAGCACCGAAGTAGCAACTGAGGTGGAACCAACAACAGGAGTGGAACTCACCCAGCCTCCCAGACCTGCAGTCGAGAGGAGACTACCAGGGCACAGACCGTATGTGAAGTGGCCTGGCGCCAGTGACAAGAAGTTGTGGGAAACAGTGAATACTGACCTTACCTTGACCCTCGAGAAACTTCGAGGCACAGTGGAGAAGAAGTTGGAGAGGATGGGGGACATCATCTATGAGTACGGGACAGAAAGATTTGGAGTGGAAGAGGCAAAAGGCGGGAGAAAGGTTCCAACCCCACCAGTTTCCAGGAGGCAACAAGAAATCAAGCGCCTCGTTCAAGAAAGGCGGCAGCTTAAGAAACAGTGGAAGAAGGCCTCGGAAGTGGAAAAGGAGGGCATAGAGGCACTTCAGGCTGACATCAAAACCCGGTTGGCATCCCTCCGTAGAGCAGAGAACCTACGGAAACGCAGAAGGAAGAAAGAACAAACTAGAACTGGATTCTATAAAGATCCCTTCAAGTTCCTTAAAAGTCTCTTCACAAAGAAAAAAAGTGGAGCTCTAAAAACAACAAAGAAAGACCTAGAGGAGCACCTGAGAACAACAAACTTTGACTCAAAGCGACATGAACATCTGGCCATCCCATCAGATATCCCACCTATTGAACCCTCGGAACATCATATACCAGCCCTCCGACATGGAAAGAGGTGGAAAACACAGTTCGACGGGCAAGAACAGCATCAGCCCCGGGGCCAAATGGAGTCCGTACAAAGTGTATAAGAACGCACCAGACGTCCTGAGGTTCCTCTGGAGGCTTATGAGAACAGCTTGGCAGAAGAAGATAATACCCAAAGTGTGGCGTAGGGCAGATCCCTAAGGAGAAGGATGCAGTGAACATCAGCCAATTCCGCCCAATCTCCTTACTGAATGTCGAGGTAAAATCTTCTTTAGGGTCATTGCCCAGAGGATGGCCGAGTACCTGCAAAGGAATGCGTACGTCGATACATCTGTACAGAAGGCAGGAATATCAGGGTTCTCTGGCTGCTTGGAACATTCCAGCATGATCTGGCACCAGATCCAAATGGCCAAGGTGGAGAAAAGGGACCTCCATGTCGTCTTCCTCGACCTCGCCAATGCATTTGGCTCTGTGCCCCATGAACTCCTGTGGTCTGCCTTCAGATTTTTCCACATACCGGACACTATCACAAACCTGGTGAAGTCGTACTTCCAGGATCTGCAGTTCTGCTTCACCACCTCAGAGTTCACCACCTCATGGCAGTGCCTGAATGTAGGTATAATGGCGGGATGTACCATTTCTCCGTTGGCATTCACAATGGCAATGGAGGTTATCATCAGATCCTCAAAATGGGTTGTTGGTGGACAGCGAGTCGACTCTGGTTTCCGCCTCCCTCCACTCAGAGCCTACATGGACGACATTACAACATTGACCACCACTGTCCCATGCACCAGGAGACTGCTCAGAAAACTCGAGGAGAACATCAGCTGGGCCCGTATGAAGATTAAACCATCCAAGTCACGCAGCATCTCGATTGTGAAGGGAGTACTCTCTGACCTGAAATTCTTCATCGGAGATGACCAAATCCCAACAGTGTCTGAGCAGCCGGTAAAAAGCCTTGGAAGGTGGTATGATGCAAGCCTGAAGGATAAAGACCAGGTGCAACAGCTGCACAAAGACATCAGTAGTAGCCTACAGTCCATCGACAACACCCTAGCTACCTGGAAAGTTAAAGGCCTGGTGTCTGCAGTTTGGTCTCCTACCCCAGGTGTTGTGACCCTTAGCACTGTATGAGGTTCCAATCTCAACAGTGGAGAAGATGGAAAGAGGAGTCACAGGCTACTTAAAGAAGTGGCTCGGAGTTCCACGATGCCTTACCATCATAGGCCTCTATGGAGATGGTGTCCTCAAGCTGCCCCTCACCAGTCTAACAGAGGAATTCAAGTGTGCAAAAACCAGGCTCCAGATGACACTGAATGAATCTCAAGACCCAGTGGTGAGCAACAACGCAGTCCAGGAGGCAACAGCAGCCCTCAGACATGCTGACATTGTGGGTCATGTTCAGCAAGGGAGAGGAGGCCTTGGGCTAACTAGCCGTGCTGCTTGGAGTAAGGCCACTGCACCAGAGCGGCGGAAGATGGTAGTGCAGGAAGTATGCCATCAGGAGGAGGCTGCAAGGTGGGCCAAGGCAGTCTCTCTTGCCAAACGGGGACAGTGGACTCGATGGGACAGTGTGGAGAAGAGGAAGATCAGCTGGAAGGATCTGTGGGCCATGGAAGCGAGGCGGTTGAACTTTTCCATCAGAGCAACATATGACGTCCTTCCAACACCAGTTAATCTTCACCAATGGTATGGTGAAGATCCGGACTGTGCCCTCTGTTCCATGCCAGCCAACCTCAGGCACATTCTCACAGGGTGTAAAACAAGCCTCACCCAAGGACGCTACACTTGGCGTCACAACCAAGTCCTTAAAAACCTTGCGTCCGCCCTGGAGGACAAGCGAGCTGCCACCAACTCCCTACCACCCACAGCAGCATCACACTCCTTACGGACAAACTTTGTCCGCGAAGGGACTAAACCACCGAAGAGCGGCTCTACACCATTAGAGCGAGACCAGCTGCGCTTGGCCCGCGACTGGAAAATGCTAGCTGACATTGGCCGGCAACTTGTGTTTCCTCCGGAGATCGCAACCACCACCCTAAGACCTGACATGGTGCTCTGGTCCCGTTCACTCAATAAGGTCTTCATCATTGAGCTCACAGTACCCTGGGAAAACTCAGTAGATGAGGCTTATGAGCGAAAACATCTGCGCTATGCTGATCTAGCTGCCGAAGCACGGCATCATGGCTGGAACACAGAAGTCCGACCAGTGGAGGTGGGCTGCAGAGGTTTTGTGGCAACATCTACAACCAGACTGCTTAGAGACCTGGGAATTAAGGGCCAGAGCCAGCGTTCGGCAATCAAAGCTGTATCAGAGGCGGCAGAAGGCAGCAGTCAGTGGCTCTGGATGAAGAGGAAAGACCCCAGCTGGGCCCCGAAGTGAGAGGGCCAGGAGGTATGCGGTCAACAATGCTTGACTCAGGGAGGAGGACGCCCCTGCCATGCATAGTCCCATGGGATGTTGGCTATCAACAACAAGGCAACTCCTATGACTAATTGGGAATGGGACGCAAGCGTAGGATTGATCACCCTGTCGCTGGCCGCCTTTGGGGAGGGTGTATAGTGTGAAAGGCCGAAACACCCTAGGAACCAAAGGTACACTACTGACGATGCGCTCCCCAATGA
>NW_026281711.1:0-8696 GCF_023373465.1 Oncorhynchus keta
AAACATAAACAAATGGACATGATGAAATCAACACAACAGGTGATGGAAATGTACAACTATCACTGCTCAGCCATCCTGTGTTCATCAGACCAGTCAATTTTGCATTTTTGAGCATGTCAAATTTCATATGGTAAATGCACATTGAAACATATTGCAAATGCGCGCGCACTTGCAATATGATTCTATAGTGAAAAAACATCACCTAATGGACATGATGAAATCAACACAACGAGTGATGGAAATGTACAACTATCACTGCTCGGCCATCCTGTGTCCATCAGACCAGTCAATTTTGCATTTTTGAGCATGTCAAATTTCATATGGTAAATGCACATTGAAACATATTGCAAATGCGCGCGCACTTGCAATATGATTCTATAGTGTAAAAACATCACCTAATGGACATGATGAAATCAACACAACGAGTGATGGAAATGTACAACTATCACTGCCCGGCCATCCTGTGTTCCCATAGCGAGCATTAATATCAGAATGACCGGTAAATGCATTTACAACCATATTTTAATTTTTGGGTTACCAGTTGCACAACAATGCACGTGCATTTGCAATATGATTCTATAGTGAAAAACATCACCTAATGGACATGATGAAATCAACACAACAAGTGATGGAAATGTACAACTATCACTGCTCGGCCATCCTGTGTTCATCAGACCAGTCAATTTCACATTCCTGCAGGATTTTTATAGCATGACAAATTCGTGATGGTACCTGCCCATTGAACCATATTGCAAATGCACAGTGACTTTGCAAAAGTGAGAAAACATAAACAAATGGACATGATGAAATCAACACAACAGGTGATGGAAATGTACAACTATCACTGCTCAGCCATCCTGTGTTCATCAGACCAGTCAATTTTGCATTTTTGAGCATGTCAAATTTCATATGGTAAATGCACATTGAAACATATTGCAAATGCGCGCGCACTTGCAATATGATTCTATAGTGAAAAAACATCACCTAATGGACATGATGAAATCAACACAACAGTGATGAAATGTACAACTATCACTGCTCGGCCATCCTGTGTCCATCAGACCAGTCAATTTTGCATTTTTGAGCATTTCAAATTTCATATGGTAAATGCACATTGAAACATATTGCAAATGCGCGCGCACTTGCAATATGATTCTATAGTGTAAAAACATCACCTAATGGACATGATGGAAATCAACACAGTGATGGAAATGTACAACTATCACTGCCCGGCCATCCTGTGTTCCCATAGCGAGCATTAATATCAGAATGACCGGTAAATGCATTTACAACCATATTTTTATTTTGGGTTACCAGTTGCACAACAATGCACGTGCATTTGCAATATGATTCTATAGTGTAAAAACATCACCTAACGGAGATGATGAAATCAACACAACAGTGATGGAAATGTACAACTATCACTGAATCCTGTGTCCCATCAGACCAGTCAATTTTGCATTTTGAGCATGTCAAATTTCATATGGTAAATGCACATTGAAACATATCAAATGCGCGCACTTGCAATATGATTCTATAGTGTAAAAACATCACCTAATGGACATGATGGAAATCATCCAGTGATGGAAATGTCTATCACTGCTTTAAGCCCATCCTGTGTTCATCAGACCAGTCAATTTTGCATTTTTGAGCAAGGTCAAATTTCATATGGTAAATGCACATTGAAACATATTGCAAATACACGTGCACTTGCAATATGTTATATAGTGAAAAAACATCACAAAATGGACATGATGAAGTCAACACAGCAGTGATGAAAGGAACAACTATCACTGCCCGGCCATCCCGAGTTCATCAGGCCAGTCAATTTTGCATTTCTGCAGGATTTTGAGCATGTCAAATTTCTTACGTCATTTGGCCCACAAAAAAATCCTTATGCACAATTAAAAATATATATAAAAAATATGATAATAAAATTGGACAAAAGTATATTCATACAGTTCTTACACATGTGTAATTGACAAAAAAATTGAAAGAATTTCAAAAAACGGTCCAGAAAGCACTTTTTAAGGGTGTGTGAAGTTTTTACAAAATTTTGACATTTTTGACTTTTGACTTTTGACTTCCTATGAAATCATATTGGAATTGGACAAAACATATTCCTTATGCGCATGTAAAAAAAAAAAAATTATGATAATAAAATTGGACAAAAGTATATTCATACAGTTCTTACATGTGTAATTGACAAAAAATCGAAAGAATTTCTGAAAACGGTCCAGAAAGCACTTTTTTATGGGTGTGTGAAGTTTTTACAAAATTTTGACATTTTTGACTTTTGACTTTGACTTCCTATGAAATCATATTGGAATTGGACAAAACATATTCCTTATGCGCATGTAAAAAAAAAAAAAAAATTATGATAATAAAATTGGACAAAAGTATATTCATACAGTTCTTACATGTGTAATTGACAAAAAATCGAAAGAATTTCGAAAAACGGTCCAGAAAGCACTTTTATGGGGTGTGTGAAGTTTTACAAAATTTTGACATTTTGACTTTTTGACTTTTGACTTCCCTATGAAATCATATTGGAATTGACAAAACATATTCCTTATGCATATAAAAAAAATTAAAAAATTATGATAATAAAATTGGACAAAAGTATATTCATACAGTTCTTACACATGTGTAATTGACAAAAAATCGAAAGAATTTGAAAAACGGTCCAGAAAGCACTTTTTTAAGGGTGATAAGTTTTGAAAAAGTTCATTTTTTCAAATTTTACTTTTGGACATTAATTTGGGTTACATATCCAATATGAAAAACCCCGGTGGAGCGCATTTGCCCCCTGTTGAATTTTTAAAGTGTTACAACTGGCAATTACCATATGGCATTTGCAATACACTTTGGATGAATCAACGCCGGGTGGGTGGTATTGGCCAATGTGTATATGGTTTGTCGATGCCAATGACATGCCATTCATTTTTGTCCAATACAGGGGGTATTCCCTTACATATGTAAAACATGCATATTTAGTCAAAGTTTATGATGTGTATTCCTTGTTAGCTGGCGTTATCTGCAGGGGCTATCGTCATTTCCAGGACATTTAGGTAGCATTTTTTGAACGATGCATCATTGTAAACAGAGATTTATGGATATATATAGCATATTATTGAAAAAAATGAATGTACTGTGTAACATGTTATATTACTGTCATCTGATGAAGATTTCAAAAGGTTAGTGAAATGATTTTCTTTTAATCCTGCGTTTGTTGATTGCATATTTTTTCCTACTTGGCTATGCTAATGAGCTATCTGCGGTGGTGGTTTGACATAAATATGTGCTATGTTTTCGCCGTAAAACATTTTAGAAATCTGACTTGCTGGCTAGATAAACAACTTGTTTATCTTTCATTTGAGCTATTTTACTTGTTAATGTGTGGAGGTTAAATATTTTAGGAATATTTTTGCGCATTGTGCGTTATAGTAATGAGCTTGAGCTGTAGTCACGCTACCAGCAGAGGAATAAAAACTCCTAGCTGGTTAAAGGGGCCACGGTATCTTAAAGGGCCACGGTATCTTAAAGGGGCCACGGTATCTTAAAGGCCACGGTATCTTAAAGGCCCCACGGTATCTTAAAGGCCACGGTATCTTAAAGGGCCACGGTATCTTAAAGGGCCACGCAGTATCTTAAAGACCACCAGTATCTTAAAGGGCCCACGGTATCTTAAAGGGGCCACTGCATCTTAAAGGGCCACGGTATCTTAAAGGGGCCACAGTATCTTAAAGTGCCACGGTATCTTAAAGGGGCCACTGTATCTTAAAGGAGACACGGTATCTTAAAGACACGGTATCTTAAAGGGGCCACGGTATCTTAAAGAGGCCACGGTATCTTAAAGGGCCACGGTATCTTAAAGGGCCCACGGTATCTTAAAGGGCCACGAAATTATCTTAAAGTCCACCTGTATCTTAAAGGGCCCACGGTATCTTAAAGGGGCCACGGTATCTTAAAGGGCCACGGTCTCTTAAAGGGCCCACGGTCTCTTAAAGGGGCCACGGTATCTTAAAGGGGCCACGGTATCTTAAAGGCCACAGTCTCTTAAAGGGCCCACACATGAATTTCCACGGGAAGTTGTTATTTTCTGAGTTTTAATTAAACAGTAATTATTTTGATAAAGAAATTTACTGGAAACCTGGGATATGACATGTATGAAATGTTTGACTGTTTTTCATTAATTTGTCTCATATAGTAAGAAACACTTCTTTGAAGGTTTTCTATGACCTCTGACCTCTGTCCTGACTTTCCAGTGTGGTTTGATCACCCTCATTGGAAAGCCATTTGGATAATGAATTTAAGGTAATTTGTAATACCTATTTGAAGGTAATTTTAATATTGATAATTATGATGAAGTTTATAGTTCTTCTCCATATTTCTGATTTGGACCAATGTGAAGAAGGAGAGGGCGTTGCCTTTGATTAAGGGTAGGCTGCCTGTCTATTTTCCTACAATTATTTTCTTTATGGAGTTATTAAGGGTAGTGATTCTAATTCAATTGTGTTATTTTAAATGGTTTTGTTTTATTTTGACCAGTAGTTGTGTCTTATTTACTCAAAAATGGGGGTGACAGTCCTCTGGTGTTTTGGATTGAAGTTTACAAGCCTTGAGTGAAGGAGTGTATGGAGTGATATGTGAAGGAGTGATGTGTGAAGGAGTGATGTGTGAAGGAGTGTATGGAGTGATATGTGAAGGAGTGTATGGAGTGATATGTGAAGGAGTGTATGGAGTGATATTTGAAGGAGTGTATGGAGTGATATTTGAAGGAGTGTATGGAGTGATATTTGAAGGAGGTATGGAGTGATATTTGAAGGAGTGTATGGGTAATGAAGGAGTGTATGGAGTGATGTGTGAAGGAGTGTATGGAGGATATGTGAAGGAGTGTATGGAGTGATATGTGAAGGAGTGTATGGGTGATATGTGAAGGAGTGTATGGAGTGATATGTGAAGGAGTGTATGGAGTGATATGTGAAGGAGTGTATGGAGTGATATGTGAAGGAGTGTATGGAGTGATGTGTGAAGGAGTGTATGGAGTGATGTGTGAAGGAGTGTATGGGTGAAGGATATGTGAAGGAGTGTATGGAGTGATATGTGAAGGAGTGTATGGAGTGATATGTGAAGGAGTGTATGGAGTGATATGTGAAGGAGTGTATGGAGTGATATGTGAAGAAGTGTATGGAGTGATATGTGAAGGAGTGTATGGAGTGATATGTGAAGGAGTGTATGGAGTGATATGTGAAGGAGTGTATGGAGTGATATGTGAAGGAGTGTATGGAGTGATATGTGAAGGAGAGTATGGAGTGATGTGTGAAGGAGTGTATGGAGTGATGTGTGAAGGGAGTGGATGGAGTGATGTGTGAAGGAGTGTATGGAGTGATGTGTGAAGGAGTGTATGGAGTGATGTGTGAAGGAGTGTATGGAGTGATGTGTGAAGAGTGTATGGGTGATATGTGAAGGAGTGTATGGGTGATATGTGAAGGAGTGTATGGAGTGATATGTGAAGGAGTGTATGGAGTGATATGTGAAGAGTGTATGGGTGATATGTGAAGGAGTGTATGGGTGATGTGTGAAGGTGTATGGAGTGATATTTGAAGGAGTGTATGGAGTGATATGTGAAGGAGTGTATGGGTGATGTGTGAAGGAGTGTATGGAGTGATGTGTGAAGAGTGTATGGAGTGATATGTGAAGGAGTGTATGGAGTCATATGTGAAGGAGTGATATTGTGAAAAGTGTATGGGTATATGTGAAGGAGTGTATGTGAAGAGTGATATGTGAAGGGAGTGTATGGGTGATGTGTGAAGGAGTGTATGGGTGATGTGTGAAGGGTGTATGGAGTGATGTGTGAAGGAGTGTATGGAGTGATATGTGAAGAGGTGATGTGTGAAGGAGTGTATGGAGTGATATGTGAAGAGTGTATGGGTGATATGTGAAGGGTGTATGGAGTGATGTGTGAAGGAGTGTATGGAGTGATATGTGAAGGAGTGTATGGAAGATGATGTGTGAAGGAGTGTATGGAAAAGTGTATAGGTAATGTGAAGGTGATATGTGAAAAGTGTATGATATGTGAAAAGTGTATGGGTAAATATATGAAAAAGTGTATAGATGATTGTGAAAAAGTGTATGAAGTAATGTATGAAAAATGTATAAAATATGAAAAAGTATATAGAAAATATATGAAAGGGTGTATGTGAAAAAGGTATAGGTTATATGTGAAAAAGTGTATAGGTAATATATGAAAAGTGTATAGATTATATGTAAGAAAAAGTGTATAAATAAATATGTGAAGAGGTGTATGGAGTGATATGTGAAGGAGTGTATGGGTGATATGTGAAGAGTATGGAGAAATATGTGAAGGGTGTATGGAGTGATATGTGAAGGAGTTAATGGAGTGATGTGTGAAGGGTGTATGGAGTGATATGTGAAGAGTGTATAGGTGATATATGAAGGAGTGATATGTGAAGGAGTGTATGGAAGTGATATTGTGAAGAGTGATGTGAAGAAAGTGTGGGTATGTGAAGGAGTGTATGGAGTGACCATGTGAAGGAGTGTATGGAGTGATGTGTGAAGAGTATGGAGTGATATGTGAAGGAGTGTATGGAGTGATATGTGAAGGGGTGTATGGAGTGATATGTGAAGGAGTGTATGGAGTGATATGTGAAGGAGTGTATGAGGATATGTGAAGGAGTGATATGTGAAGGAGTGTATGGAGTGATATGTGAAGGAGTGTATGGAGTGATATGTGAAGGAGTATGGGTGATATGTGAAGGAGTGTATGGAGTGATATGTGAAGGAGTGTATGGAGTGATATGTGAAGGAGTGTATGGAGTGATATGTGAAGGAGTGTATGGAGTGATATGTGAAGGAGTGTATGGAGTGATATGTGAAGAGTGTATGGAGTGATATGTGAAGGAGTGTATGGAGTGATGTGTGAAGGAGTGTATGGAGTGATATGTGAAGGAGTGTATGGAGTGATATGTGAAGGAGTGATATGTGAAGGGTGATATGTGAAGGAGTGTATGGAGTGATGTGTGAAGGAGTGTATGGAGTGATATGTGAAGGAGTGTATGGAGTGATATGTGAAGGAGTGTATGGAGTGATATGTGAAGGAGTGTATGGAGGATATGTAGCTGAGTGTATGGAGGATATGTGTGAAGGAGGTATGGAGTGATATGTGAAGGAGGTATGGAGGATATGTGAAGGAGTGTGTGGAGGATATGTGAAGGAGTGTATGAGTGATATGTGAATATGTATGGAGTGATATGTGAAGGTGTATGGAGGATGTGTGAAGGATGTATGGATGATTACAATGATGTACGGATGATTACGCAATGATGCATGGATGATTACGCAATGATGATACGTGAATGATGCATGATGACGCGCGAATGATGGTACGATGATTACTTTAATGATGCATGATGATTACGCAATGATGTACGGATGACGTGCGAATAAAGGCATGATGACGTGAATGATGCGATGATGACGCGAATGATGCGACGGATGATTACGTGAATGATGTATGGAGTGATATGGAGTGATATGTGAAGGAATGTATGGGTGATGTGTGGAAAGGAGTGTATGCATGTGATATGTGAGTGATATGAAGGTGATATGTGAAGGGTGTATGGAGTGATATGTGAAGGAGTGTACGCATACGGGTGATATGTGAGGTGTATGGGTATATGTGAAGGGGTGTATGGAGTGATATGTGAAGGAGTGTATGATGGTGATATGTGAAGGAGTGTATGGAGTGATATGTGAAGGAGTGTATGAAGGAGTGATATGTGAAGGAGTGTATGTGGTGATATGTGAAGGAGTGTATGGAGTGATATGTGAAGGAGGTGATATGTGAAGGAGTGATATGTGAAGGAGTGTATGGGTATATGTGAAGGGGTGTATGGAGTGATATGTGAAGGGATGTTTTGTTGCGTTGTTTGTTCTGTTCTGTTTTGGGTCAAATCTCACCAGATTAGGTCTCTGGACTGTGGGGGATTTCTCCCGATGGGTTAGAGGTCTAACTTCCTGATCCAGGATGAAGTTAACAGTGTGATGGGGAGTTTAAGACACTTTTTAAAGTAGTTTACAATTGAATGTGTTATTTATTCTCTTTGACATATGTTTAGACATTGGCATTAAGAATTATTTGTAAAAGTAATAACTTATCATATAGTTAATGCTTGTCTGGATTTCCTGAATAAAAACATACTGAACTAAAGTGTTGTTCTGATCTGTCCTCTCTTGATGAAAGGTGACGTCAGACGGTCTCTTCATGCATGGAAGAGATAATTGGACGGAACAGTGTGTGTACCTCAAACCCCCCCCCCCCTCTAACTGGCTGAAGAAGAGCGACACAGGCGTTGAACACGGCCCCGTCTGCACCACTTCTACCAGAGACCTGAGTCCTGAGCCAGCAGCCTGTATGCAGCGTCAATCAGAGCTATCGACTGCGTTTCTCTCATGTCTTTTCGCAGGGGTGTGAGAGGAGTCCACGTGGAGTGAGCATGGGGAGAGATCTGCTCTAATCTTCTTATGTTGCTGGTATACTGGTTGACGAATGGACAAGGCGTAATGGGTAGTAAAGGTGATGGTTAGGGTTACCCTAACCCAAACCCTAACCCTCAGGTGAGACATTGAAATTGGGACATTATCATGGGCCATCCACTTTGAACTGTAAAGTT
>NW_026281712.1:0-26105 GCF_023373465.1 Oncorhynchus keta
AACACATCTCAACACACCTCAATATATATCAACACATATCAACACACTTCAACACACCTCAATATATATATATCAACACACTTCAATATATATCAACATATATCAACACATCTCAACACACTTCAATATATATCAACACACTTCAACACATCTCAACACACCTCAATATATATCAACACATCTCAACACACTTCAATATATATCAACATATATCAACACACCTCAATATATATCAACACACTTCAACACATCTCAACACACCTCAATATATATCAACACATCTCAACACACCTCAATATATATCAACATATATCAACACATCTCAACACACCTGAATATATATCAACACACTTCAACACATCTCAACACACCTCAATATATATCAACACATCTCAACACACCTCAATATATATCAACACACTTCAATATATATCAACATATATCAACACATCTCAACACACCTCAATATATATCAACACACTTCAATATATATCAACATATATCAACACATCTCAACACACTTCAATATATATCAGCATATATCAACACATCTCAAACATACTTCAATATATATCAACACACTTCAATATATATCAACACATATCAACACACCTCAATATATATCAACACACTTCAACACATCTAAACACACCTCAATATATATCAACACATCTCAACACACCTCAATATACATCAACACACTTCAACACATCTAAACACACCTCAATATATATCAACACATCTCAACACACCTCAATATATATCAACACACTTCAATATATATCAACATATATCAACACATCTCAACACACTTCAATATATATCAACACACTTCAATATATATCAACATATATCAACACATCTCAACACACTTCAATATATATCAACACACTTCAATATATATCAACATATATCAACACATCTCAACACACCTCAATATATATCAACACACTTCAACACATCTAAACACACCTCAATATATATCAACACATATCAACACACCTCAATATACATCAACACACTTCAACACATCTAAACACACCTCAATATATATCAACACATCTCAACACACCTCAATATATATCAACACATTTCAACACATCTCAACACACCTCAATATATATCAACACATCTCAACACACCTCAATATATATCAACACACCTCAATATATATCAACACATATCAACACACCTCAATATATATCAACACACCTCAATATATATCAACACATATCAACACACCTTAATATATATCAACACATATCAACACACCTCAATATATATCAACACATATCAACACACCTCAATATATATCAACACATATCAACACACCTCAATATATATCAACACACCTCAATATATATCAACACACCTCAACATATCAACACACCTCAACATATATCAACACACCTCAATATATATCAACACACCTCAACATATATCAACACATCTCAACACACCTCAATATATATCAACACATCTCAACATATATCAACACACCTCAACATATATCAACACACCTCAACACATCTCAACACACCTCAACATATATCAACACATCTCAACACACCTCAATATATATCAACACACCTCAACACATATCAACACACCTCAACACATATCAACATATATCAACACATCTCAACACACATCAACACACCTCAACACACTTCAATATATATCAACACACTTCAATATATATCAACACATCTCAACACACCTCAATATATATCAACACACCTCAACATATATCAACACACTTCACATATCAACACACCTCAACATATATCAACACACCTCAACATATATCAACACACCTCAACACACTTCAACATATCAACACACCTCAACACACTTCAACATATATCAACACATCTCAACACACCTCAACATATATCAACACATCTCAACACACCTCAACATATATCAACACACTTCAACATATATCAACACACTTCAACATATATCAACACATCTCAACACACATCAACACACCTCAACATATATCAACACACCTCAACACACCTCAACATATATCAACACACTTCAACATATATCAACACACCTCAATATATATCAACACACATCAACATATATCAACACACCTCAATATATATCAACACACCTCAATATATATCAACACACCTCAATATATATCAACACATCTCAACACACCTCAATATATATCAACACACTTCAACACATATCAACACATCTCAACACACATCAACACACCTCAACACACTTCAATATATATCAACACATCTCAACACACCTCAATATATATCAACACACCTCAACATATATCAACACACCTCAACATATATCAACACATCTCAACACACTTCAACATATCAACACACCTCAACATATATCAACACACATCAACACACATCAACACACATCAACACATCTCAACACACCTCAACACACCTCAACACACCTCAACATATCAACACACTTCAACACACCTCAACACACTTCAACACATCTCAACATATATCAACACACCTCAATATATATCAACACACTTCAACACACCTCAATATATATCAACACACATCAACATATATCAACACACCTCAATATATATCAACACACCTCAATATATATCAACACACCTCAATATATATCAACACACCTCAATATATATCAACACATCTCAACACACCTCAATATATATCAACACACTTCAATATATATCAACACATCTCAACACACAACACACCTCAATATATATCAACACATCTCAACACACCTCAACACATATCAACACACCTCAATATATATCGACACACTTCAATATATATCAACACATCTCAACACACATCAACACATTTCAACACACCTCAACATATATCAACACACTTCAATATATATCAACACATCTCAACACACAACACACCTCAATATATATCAACACATATCAACACACCTCAATATATATCGACACACTTCAATATATATCAACACATCTCAACACACCTCAACACACATCAACACACATCAACACACTTCAACATATATCAACACACTTCAACATATATCAACATATATCAACACACCTCAACACACTTCAACATATATCAACACACATCAACACACATCAACACACTTCAACACACATCAACACACTTCAACACACTTCAACACACTTCAACACACTTCAACACACTTCAACACACTTCAACACACTTCAACACACTTCAACACACTTCAACACACTTCAACACATATCAACACATATCAACATATATCAACACACTCAACACACCTCAACACACCTCAACACACCTCAACACACCTCAACACACTTCAACACACTTCAACACACTTCAACACACTTCAACACACTTCAACACACTTCAACACACTTCAACACACTTCAACACACATCAACACACATCAACACACATCAACACACTTCAACATATATCAACACACTTCAACATATATCAACACACCTCAACACACTTCAACACATATCAACACACCTCAACACACCTCAACATATATCAACACACCTCAACATATATCAACACACCTCAACATATATCAACACACCTCAACATATATCAACACACCTCAACATATATCAACACACCTCAACACACTTCAACATATATCAACACACTTCAACACACTTCAACATATATCAACACACTTCAACATATATCAACACACTTCAACATATATCAACACACCTCAACATACATCAACACACCTCAACACACTTCAACATATATCAACACACTTCAACACATATCAACACACCTCAACATATATCAACACACCTCAACATATATCAACACACCTCAACATATATCAACACACCTCAACACACTTCAACATATATCAACACACTTCAACACACTTCAACATATATCAACACACCTCAACATATATCAACACACTTCAACATATATCAACACACTTCAACATATATCAACACACATCAACACACATCAACACACATCAACACACTTCAACATATATCAACACACTTCAACACACCTCAATATATATCAACACACCTCAACACACCTCAACACACCCCAACACACATCAACACACATCAACACACTTCAACACACATCAACACACTTCAACACATATCAACACACACCTCAACACACTTCAACATATATCAACACATATCAACACACCTCAACATATATCAACACACTTCAACACATATCAACACACATCAAAACACACCTCAACATATATCAACATATCAACACACCTCAACACACTTCAACATATATCAATACACAGTCGTCCGGAACAGCTGAGTATACTGATACTTGTCATTACGTCATTTCGGTCACAACTTGCAGGCTTGTTTTCGAATTGCTGTGCGTTTTGTTGCCAACCTATTTTGCTACCTGACAACTTTACGGGTTTCACTTTTTAATTACCGTTCATATATTTATTTATTTTTTCCTCAACTTTTTACTCCGGACGCTTTATCTGGACACGATTCGTCAGGACCTCCAACAGCCGAAGCTAAGTAGTAACATTAACATGATGCCTTCTAATTGCAGCCGCTGTGCTCGCCTTACGGCGAGGATAGCTGTACTGCAAGCCCAGCTTCAGACGCAATCGTTAGGCAAGGGTAATTTCAGTGTAGGAAAGGATGAAACAGCGTCTGTGCCACCAGTAAGTGCAGATAGTAGTATAAATCCCCTGGCACAGTCCCCGCAGCCGGACAACTTTCTCACGGTTTCTGGAAGGAAATGCTGTAGGAACGCTCAACCGGTGTCGCTCATTCAGCAGACAGAAACTTTCAACCGGTTTTCCCCATTAAGCAGCGGGTCGGAGTCAGAGACCGAGTCTTCTCTGGTCTCTACTCCTCCGTTACGGGGTCTGAGACGCCGAAGCTTCCCACCATTAGCTCTGACAAATTGAAAACTCTAGTCATTGGCGACTCCATTACCCGCAGTATTAGACTTAAAGCGAATCATCCAGCGATCATACACTGTTTACCCGGGGCAGGGCTACCGACGTTAAGGCTAATCTGAAGATGGTGCTGGCTAAAGCTAAAACTGGCGAGTGTAGAGAGTATAGAGATATTGTTATCCACGTCGGCACCAACGATGTTAGGATGAAACAGTCAGAGATCACCAAGCGCAACATAGCTTCTGCGTGCATATCAGCTAGAAAGATGTGTCGGCATCGAGTAATTGTCTCTGGCCCCCTCCCAGTTAGGGAGTGATGAGCTCTACAGCAGAGTCTCACAACTCAATCGCTGGTTGAAAACTGTTTTCTGCCCCTCCCAAAAGATAGAATTTGTAGATAATTGGCCCTCTTTCTGGGACTCACCCACAAACAGGACCAAGCCTGACCTGCTGAGGAGTGACGGACTCCATCCTAGCTGGAGGGTGCTCTCATCTTATCTGCCAACATAGACAGGGCTCTAACTCCTCTAGCTCCACAATGAAATAGGGTGCAGGCCAGGCAGCAGGCTATTAGCCAGCCTGCCAGCATAGTGGAGTCTGCCACTAGCATAGTCAGTGTAGTCAGCTCAGCTATCACCATTGAGACCGTGTCTGTGCCTCGACCTAGGTTGGGCAAAACTAAACATGGCGGTGTTCGCCTTAGCAATCTCACTAGGATAAAGACCACCTCCATTCCTGTCATTACTGAAAGAGATCATGATACCTCACATCTCAAAATAGGGCTACTTAATGTTAGATCCCTTACTTCAAAGGCAATTATAGTCAATGAACTAATCACTGATCATAATCTTGATGTGATTGGCCTGACTGAAACATGGCTTAAGCCTGATGAATTTACTGTGTTAAATGAGGCCTCACCTCCTGACTACACTAGTGACCATATCCCCGTGCATCCCGCAAAGGCGGAGGTGTTGCTAACATTTACGATAGCAAATTTCAATTTACAAAAAAAAAAAAATGACGTTTTTCGTCTTTTGAGCTTCTAGTCATGAAATCTATGCAGCCTACTCAATCACTTTTATAGCTACTGTTTACAGGCCTCCTGGGCCATATACAGCGTTTCTCACTGAGTTCCCTGAATTCCTATCAGACCTTGTAGTCATTGCAGATAATATTCTAATCTTTGGTGACTTTAATATTCACATGGAAAAGTCCACAGACCCACTCAAAAGGCTTTTGGAGCCATCATCGACTCAGTGGGTTTTGTCCAACATGTCTCTGGACCCACTCACTGTCACAGTCATACGCTGGACCTAGTTTTGTCCCATGGAATAAATGTTGTGGATCTTAATGTTTTTCCTCATAATCCTGGACTATCGGACCACCATTTTATTACGTTTGCAATTGCAACAAATAATCTGCTCAGACCCCAACCAAGGAACATCAAAAGTCGTGCTATAAATTCACAGACAACACAAAGATTCCTTGATGCCCTTCCAGACTCCCTCTGCCTACCCAAGGACGCCAGAGGACAAAAATCCGTTAACCACCTAACTGAGGATCTCAATTTAACCTTGCGCAATACCCTAGATGCAGTTGCACCCCTAAAAACTAAAAAAATGTCTCATAAGAAACTAGCTCCCTGGTACACAGAAAATACCCGAGCTCTGAAGCAAGCTTCAGAAAATTGGAACGGAAATGGCGCCACACCAAACTGGAAGTCTTCCGACTAGCTTGGAAGGACGGTACCGTGCAGTACCGAAGAGCCCTTACTGCTGCTCGATCGTCCTATTTTTCTAACTTAATTGAGGAAAATAAGAACAATCCGAAATTCCTTTTGATACTGTGGAAAAGCTAACTAAAAGCAGCATTCCCCAAGAGAGGATGACTTTCACTTTAGCAGTGATAAATTCATGAACTTCTTTGAGGAAAAGATTATGATTATTAGAAAGCAAATTACGGACTCCTCTTTAAACCTGCGTATTCCTCCAAACCTCAGTTGTCCTGAGTCTGCACAACTCTGCCAGGACCTAGGATCAAGAGAGACGCTCAAGTGTTTTAGTACTATATCTCTTGACACAATGATGAAAATAATCATGGCCTCTAAACCTTCAAGCTGTATACTGGACCCTATTCCAACTAAACTACTGAAAGAGCTGCTTCCTGTGCTTGGCCCTCCTATGTTGAACATAATAAACGGCTCTCTATCCACTGGATGTGTACCAAACTCACTAAAAGTGGCAGTAATAAAGCCTCTCTTGAAAAAGCCAAACCTTGACCCAGAAAATATAAAAACTATCGGCCTATATCGAATCTTCCATTCCTCTCAAAGATTTTAGAGAAGGCTGTTGCGCAGCAACTCACTGCCTTCCTGAAGACAAACAATGTATACGAAATGCTTCAGTCTGGTTTTAGACCCCATCATAGCACTGAGACGGCACTTGTGAAGGTGGTAAATGACATTTTAATGGCATCGGACCGAGGCTCTGCATCTGTCCTCGTGCTCCTAGACCTTAGTGCTGCTTTTGATACCATCGATCACCACATTCTTTTGGAGAGATTGGAAACCCAAATTGGTCTACACGGACAAGTTCTGGCCTGGTTTAGATCTTATCTGTCGGAAAGATATCAGTTTGTCTCTGTGAATGGTTTGTCCTCTGACAAATCAACTGTACATTTCGGTGTTCCTCAAGGTTCTGTTTTAGGACCACTATTGTTTTCACTATATATTTTACCTCTTGGGGATGTTATTCGAAAACATAATGTAAACTTTCACTGCTATGCGGATGACACACAGCTGTACATTTCAATGAAACATGGTGAAGCCCCAAAATTGCCCTCGCTAGAAGCATGTGTTTCAGACATAAGGAAGTGGATGGCTGCAAACTTTCTACTATTAAACTCGGACAAAACAGAGATGCTTGTTCTAGGTCCCAAGAAACAAAGAGATCTTCTGTTGAATCTGACAATTAATCTTAATGGTTGTACAGTCGTCTCAAATAAAACTGTGAAGGACCTCGGCGTTACTCTGGACCCTGATCTCTCTTTTGAAGAACATATCAAGACCATTTCGAGGACAGCTTTTTCCATCTACGTAACATTGCAAAAATCAGAAACTTTCTGTCCAAAAATGATGCAGAAAAATTAATCCATGCTTTTGTCACTTCTAGGTTAGACTACTGCAATGCTCTATTTTCCGGCTACCCGGATAAAGCACTAAATAAACTTCAGTTAGTGCTAAATACGGCTGCTAGAATCCTGACTAGAACCAAAAAATTTGATCATATTACTCCAGTGCTAGCCTCTCTACACTGGCTTCCTGTCAAAGCAAGGGCTGATTTCAAGGTTTTACTGCTAACCTACAAAGCATTACATGGGCTTGCTCCTACCTACCTCTCTGATTTGGTCCTGCCGTACATACCTACACGTACGCTACGGTCACAAGACGCAGGCCTCCTAATTGTCCCTAGAATTTCTAAGCAAACAGCTGGAGGCAGGGCTTTCTCCTATAGAGCTCCATTTTTATGGAACGGTCTGCCTACCCATGTCAGAGACGCAAACTCGGTCTCAACCTTTAAGTCTTTACTGAAGACTCATCTCTTCAGTGGGTCATATGATTGAGTGTAGTCTGGCCCAGGAGTGGGAAGGTGAACGGAAAGGCTCTGGAGCAACGAACCGCCCTTGCTGTCTCTGCCTGGCCGGTTCCCTCTTTCCACTGGGATTCTCTGCCTCTAACCCTGTTACGGGGGCTGAGTCACTGGCTTGCTGGGGCTCTCTCGTGCCGTCCCTGGGGGTGCGTCACCTGGGTGGGTTGATTCACTGTTGTGGTCGGCCTGTCTGGGTTGCCCCCCTTGGGTTGTACCCGTGGCGGAGATCTTTGTGGGCTATACTCGGCCTTGTCTCAGGATGGTAAGTTGGTGGTTGAAGATATCCCTCTAGTGGTGTGGGGGATGTGCTTTGGCAAAGTGGGTGGGGTTATATCCTTCCTGTTTGGCCCTGTCCGGGGTGTCCTCTGATGGGGCCACAGTGTCTCCTGACCCCTCCTGTCTCAGCCTCCAGTATTTATGCTGCAGTAGTTTATGTGTCGGGGCTAGGGTCAGTTTGTTATATCTGGAGTACTTCTCCTGTCCTATTCGGTGTCCTGTGTGAATCTAAGTGTGCGTTCTCTAATTCTCTCCTTCTCTCTTTCTTTCTCTCTCTCGGAGGACCTGAGCCCTAGGACCATGTCCCAGGACTACCTGACATGAGGACTCCTTGCTGTCCCCAGTCCACCTGGCCATGCTCCTGCTCCAGTTTCAACTGACCTGAGCCCTAGGACCGTGCCCCAGGACTACCTGACATGAAGGCTCCTTGCTGTCCCCAGTCCACCTGACTGTGCTGCTGCTCCAGTTTCAACTGTTCTGCCTTATTATTATTCGACCATGCTGGTCATTTATGAACATTTGAACAGGGCTCCGGGCAGCCGAGCGGAAATGGAGGAAAACTCGCCTCCCTGCGGACCTGGCATCCTTTCACTCTCTCCTCTCTACATTTTCCTCCTCTCTCTGCTGCTAAAGCCACTTTCTACCATTCTAAATTCCAAGCATCTGCCTCTAACCCTAGGAAGCTCTTTGCCACCTTCTCCTCCCTCCTGAATCCCCCCTCCCTCCTCCCCTCTCTGCAGATGACTTCGTCAACCATTTTGAAAAGAAGGTCGATGACATCCGATCCTCGTTTGCTAAGTCAAACGACACCGCTGGTTCTGCTCACACTGCCCTACCCTATGCTCTGACCTCTTTCTCCCCTCTCTCTCCAGATGAAATCTCGCGTCTTGTGACGGCCGGCCGCCCAACAACCTGCCCGCTTGACCCTATCCCTCCTCTCTTCTCCAGACCATTTCCGGAGACCTTCTCCCTTACCTTACCTCGCTCATCAACTCATCCCTGACCGCTGGCTACGTCCCTCCCTTCTTCAAGAGAGCGAGAGTTGCACCCCCTTCTGGAAAAACCTACACTCGATCCCTCCGATGTCAACAACTACAGACCAGTATCCCTTCTCTCTTTTCTCTCCAAAACTCTTGAGCGTGCCGTCCTTGGCCAGCTCTACCGCTATCTCTCTCAGAATGACCTTCTTGATCCAAATCAGTCAGGTTTCAAGACTAGTCATTCAACTGAGACTGCTCTTCTCTGTATCACGGAGGCGCTCCGCACTGCTAAAGCTAACTCTCTCTCCTCTGCTCTCATCCTTCTAGACCTATCGGCTGCCTTCGATACTGTGAACCATCAGATCCTCCTCTCCACCCTCTCCGAGTTGGGCATCTCCGGCGCGGCCACGCTTGGATTGCGTCCTACCTGACAGGTCGCTCCTACCAGGTGGCGTGGCGAGAATCTGTCTCCTCACCACGCGCTCTCACCACTGGTGTCCCCCAGGGCTCTGTTCTAGGCCCTCTCTTATTCTCGCTATACACCAAGTCACTTGGCTCTGTCATAACCTCACATGGTCTCTCCTATCATTGCTATGCAGACGACACACAATTAATCTTCTCCTTTCCCCCTTCTGATGACCAGGTGGCGAATCGCATCTCTGCATGTCTGGCAGACATATCAGTGTGGATGACGGATCACCACCTCAAGCTGAACCTCAGCAAGACGGAGCTCCTCTTCCTCCCGGGGAAGGACTGCCCGTTCCATGATCTCGCCATCACGGTTGACAACTCCATTGTGTCCTCCTCCCAGAGCGCTAAGAACCTTGGCGTGATCCTGGACAACACCCTGACGTTCTCAACTAACATCAAGGCGGTGTCCCGTTCCTGTAGGTTCATGCTCTACAACATCCGCAGAGTACGACCCTGCCTCACACAGGAAGCGGCGCAGGTCCTAATCCAGGCACTTGTCATCTCCCGTCTTGATTACTGCAACTCGCTGTTGGCTGGGCTCCCTGCCTGTGCCATTAAACCCCTACAACTCATCCAGAACGCCGCAGCCCGTCTGGTGTTCAACCTTCCCAAGTTCTCTCACGTCACCCCGCTCCTCCGCTCTCCACTGGCTTCCAGTTGAAGCTCGCATCCGCTACAAGACCATGGTGCTCGCCTACGGAGCTGTGAGGGGAACGGCACCTCAGTACCTCCAGGCTCTGATCAGGCCCTACACCCAAACAAGGGCACTGCGTTCATCCACCTCTGGCCTGCTCGCCTCCCTACCACTGAGGAAGTACAGTTCCCGCTCAGCCCAGTCAAAACTGTTCGCTGCTCTGGCCCCCAATGGTGGAACAAACTCCCTCACGACGCCAGGACAGCGGAGTCAATCACCACCTTCCGGAGACACCTGAAACCCCACCTCTTCAAGGAATACCTAGGATAGGGTAAGTAAGGGTAAGTAATCCTTCTCACCCCCCTTCTCCCCCAACAAGATTTAGATGCAAGTGGCTGTTCCACTGGTTGTCATAAGGTGTATGCACCAATTTGTAAGTCGCTCTGGATAAGAGCGTCTGCTAAATGACTTAAATGTAAATGTAAATGAACATCTTGGTCATGTTCTGTTATAATCTCTACCCGGCACAGCCAGAAGAGGACTGGCCACCCACATAGCCCGGTTCCTCTCTAGGTTTCTTCCTAGGTTTTGGCCTTTCTAGGGAGTTTTTCCTAGCCACCGTGCTTTTACACCTGCATTGTTTGCTGTTTGGGGTTTTAGGCTGGGTTTCTGTACAGCACTTTGAGATATCAGCTGATGTACGAAGGGCTATATAAATAAATTTGATTTGATTTGATCAACACACCTCAACACACTTCAACACATCTCAACACACCTCAACATATATCAACACACCTCAACACACTTCAACACATCTCAACACACCTCAACATATATCAACACATCTCAACACACCTCAATATATATCAACACACCTCAACACATCAACACACCTCAACACATATCAACACACCTCAATATATATCAACACACCTCAACACACCTCAACACACATCAACACACTTCAACACACTTCAACACACTTCAACACACCTCAATATATATCAACACACCTCAACACACCTCAATATATATCAACACACTTCAACACATATCAACACACTTCAACACACATCAACACACATCAACACACTTCAACACATATCAACACACTTCAACACATATCAAAACACACCTCAACACACTTCAACATATATCAACACATATCAACACACCTCAACATATATCAACACACTTCAACACACCTCAACACATATCAAAACACACCTCAACATATATCAACATATCAACACACCTCAACACACTTCAACATATATCAACACACCTCAACACACTTCAACACATCTCAACACACCTCAACATATATCAACACACCTCAACACACTTCAACACATCTCAACACACCTCAACATATATCAACACATCTCAACACACCTCAATATATATCAACACACCTCAACACATCAACACACCTCAACACATATCAACACACCTCAATATATATCAACACATCTCAACACACCTCAACACACATCAACACACTTCAACACACTTCAACACACTTCAACACACCTCAATATATATCAACACACCTCAATATATATCAACACACTTCAACACATATCAACACACTTCAACACATCTCAACACACTTCAACACATCTCAACACACATCAACACACTTCAACACATATCAACACACTTCAACACATATCAACACACTTCAACACATATCAACACACTTCAACACATATCAACACACTTCAACACATATCAACACACTTCAACACATATCAACACACTTCAACACATATCAACACACATCAATATATATCAACACACTTCAATATATATCAACACATCTCAACACACCTCAACACACATCAACACACTTCAACATATATCAACACACTTCAACATATATCAACATATATCAACACACTTCAACACACATCAACACACTTCAACACATTTTCAACATACATCAACACACTTCAACACACACTTCAACACATATTTCAACACACTTCAACACACATCAACACATATCAACACATATCAACATACCTCAACATATATCAACACACCTCAACACACTTAACATATATCAACACACTTCAACATATATCAACACACTTCAACATACATCAACACATTTTCAACATACATCAACACACTTCAACACATATCAACACACTTCAACACACCTCAACACATATCAACACACCTCAACATATATCAACACACCTCAACACACTTCAACATATATCAACACACTTCAATATATATCAACACACATCAATATATATCAACACACATCAACACACATCAACACACATCAACACACTTCAACACATATCAACACACTTCAATATATATCAACACACTTCAATATATATCAACACACCTCAACACACCCCAATATATATCAACACACTTCAACACACTTCAACACATATCAACACACATCAACACACATCAACACACTTCAACACACTTTCAACACATATCAACACACCTCAACATATATCAACACACTTCAACACATATCAAAACACACCTCAACACACTTCAACATATATCAACACATATCAACACACCTCAACATATATCAACACACTTCAACACACCTCAACACACTTCAACACATATCAAAACACACCTCAACATATATCAACATATCAACACACCTCAACACACTTCAACATATATCAACACACCTCAACACACTTCAACACATCTCAACACACCTCAACATATATCAACACACCTCAATACATATCAACACACCTCAACACACCTCAACACATATCAACACACCTCAATATATATCAACACACCTCAACACACTTCAACACACTTCAACACACTTCAACACACCTCAACACACCTCAATATATATCAACACACCTCAACACACTTCAACACACTTCAACACACCTCAACACACCTCAATATATATCAACACACCTCAACACACCTCAATATATATCAACACACTTCAACACATAACACATATCAACACACTTCAACACATATCAAAACACACCTCAACACACCTCAACATATATCAAAACACACCTCAACACATCTCAACACACATCAACACACATCAACACACTTCAACACATATCAACACACTTCAACACATATCAACACACTTCAACACATATCAACACACTTCAACACATCTCAACACACTTCAACACATCTCAACACACCTCAATATATATCAACACATCTCAACACACCTCAACATATATCAACACACCTCAACATATATCAACACACGTCAACACACTTCAACACATCTCAACACAGCTCAGTATATATCAACACACCTCAATATATATCAACACACCTCAATATATATCAACACACCTCAATATATATCAACACACCTCAACATACCTCAATATATATCAACACACCTCACTTCAACATATATCAACACACTTCAACACATATCAACACATCTCAACACACTTCAACACATATCAACACACTTCAACACATATCAAAACACACCTCAACACACCTCAACATATATCAACACATATCAAAACACACCTCAACACACTTCAACACACCTCAACACACTTCAACACACTTCAACACACTTCAACACATATCAACACATCTCAACACATCTCAACACACTTCAACATATATCAACACACGTCAACACACTTCAACACATCTCAACACACCTCAACATATATCAACACACCTCAACACACTTCAACATATATCAACACACCTCAACACACCTCAACATATATCAACACACCTCAACATATATCAACACACCTCAACACACTTCAACATATATCAACACACCTCAATATATATCAACACACCTCAATATATATCAACACACCTCAATATATATCAACACACATCAACATATATCAACACACCTCAATATATATCAACACACCTCAATATATATCAACACACCTCAATATATATCAACACACCTCAACATATATCAACACATTCAAATATATTTCAATACATCTTCAACATACCTCAATATATATCAACATACCTCAATATATATCAACACACAATATATATCAACATATTTTCAATATATATCAACACATTTTCAATATATATCAACACACTTCAACATATATCAACATACACCTCAACATATATCAACACATCTCAACATATTTCAACATATATCAACACATCTCAACACAGCTCAGTATATATCAAATACTTTACACATTTTCAACACACCTCAATATATATCAACACACATCAAACATTTATCAACACATATCAAATATATCAACATATTCAATATATATTAACATACCTCAATATATATCAACATATTAACATATTTTAACATACCTCAATATATATCAATATATTTTCAATATATATAACACATCTAAATACACATCAACATATTTAACACACATCAACACATTTCAACATATATCAACACATATCAACACATTTTCAACATACTTCAACACACTTCAACATACTTTAACATACTTCAAATACACTTCAACACATATCAACACACTTCAACACATTTCAACACATATTCAACACATTTCAACATATATCAACACACCTTAATATATATCAACATACCTCAATATATATCAATATTACACTCAATATATATCAACACATATTTTCAACATATATCAACACACTTCAACACATATCAACACACTTCAACAATATATTCAACACACTTCAACACACTTCAATATTACTTCAATATATCAACACACTTCAACACATATCAACACATATCAACATACTTTCAACACACCTCAACATATATCAACACATTTTCAATATATATTAACACACTTTCAATATATCAAAACACATATTTCAATATATATCAACATTTTTCAACATATATCAACATACTCAACATATATCAACACATCTCAACATACTTTCAATATATATCAACACACTTAATATATTCAACATATCTCAACATATATCAACACATATTCAACACACATCAACACATTTTCAATATATATCAACATACTTCAACACATAAACATACTTCAACATATATCAACATATTCTCAACACATCAACACACCTCAATATACTTCAACACATATCAAAACACACTCAACATATTTTCTCAAATATATATCAACACATATCAAAACATACTTCAACACATCTCAACATATATTCAACATACTTCAACACATTCAACATATTTTCAACATATACTTCAACACATATCAACATACTTCAACACATATCAACATACTTCAATACATCTCAACATACTTCAATATATATCAACACATTCAACACACTTCAACACATATTAACACATATCAACACATTTCTCAAACACATCAACACATTCTCAACACACATCAACACACTTCAACACATATCAACACATACCTCAATATATATCAACACACTTCAACACATATCAACACACTTCAACATATATCAACATATTTTCAACACACTTCAACATATATCAACATACTTCAACACATATCAACATATTTTCAACATATTCAACACACTCAATATATATCAACATACTTCAACACACCTCAACACACCCAATATATATCAACATACTTCAACATATATATCAACATACTTCAACACACTTTCAACATATTTTACATATATCAACATACTTCAACACATATTCAACATACTCTCAATATATATCAACATATATCAACATATATTTAACACACCTCAATATATTCAACATATATCAACATATTTCAACATATTTCAACATATTTCAATATATATCAACACACCTCATACTTTTTATATCAACATACCTCAATATATATCAACATACTTCAATATATTCAACATACTTCAACACATATCAACACATTCAACATATATCAACATACTTCAAATATATCAACACATTCAACATATATTCAACACATTTTCAACACATATCATACATTATCTTTCAACATATTTTCAACACATTTCAACATACTCAATATATATCAACATTTTTAATATATATATATCAACACACCTCAATATATATCAACACATCAACATTATTCAATATATATCAACATACTTTCAACATTATATCAACATATATTAATATATATCAACACACCTCAATATATATCAACATATTTTAACATATTTTTAACATACTTTAATATATTTTCAACATACTTTTAACATATTTTCAATATATATCAACATACTTCAACACATATTAACATACACTCAACACATCAACATATTCAACACATATCAACATATTTTCAACATATATCAACATTTTTCAATACATATCAACATATTCAACATATTTTCAATATATATCAACACACTTCAACATATATCAACACATTAATATATATTAACATATTTCAACATATTCAACATATTTTCAATATATAATCAACATACTTCAATATACTTTAACACATTTTCTAATATATATTAACATACCTCAACATATATCAACATATTCAACATATTTCATATATATATCAACATATTTTCAACATATATCAACACATTCAACATATATCAACATATTTTCAATATATATCAATATACATTCAATACACTTCAATATATATTAACATATTTCAACATATATCAATACATTTTTCAATATATTTTCAACATTTTCAACATATATCAATATACTATTAACATATTTTCAATATATATAACATATTTCAATATATTCAAACATACTTCAATATATATCAACATATATATTTTCTAACATATATTCAACAATATATTTCAACATTAATATTTAACATATATCAACATACTTTAACATATATCAATAATATATTTTCAACATATTTAATATATTTTAACATATATTAACATATACTTAACATATTTTAATATATATCAACACATATTTCAATATATATTCAATATATATTCAATATATATTAATATATTTTCAATATATATCAACATATATCAACACATATTCAATATATTTCAACACATTCAACATATTTTAAATATATTCAACATATTTTCAATATATTAATATATTTTTAATATATTTCAATATATTAACATATTCAACATATTTAACATATATCAATATATTTTTAATATATTCAATATATTTTAATATATTTTATATTATATATTTTTATACTTTAATATATTTTTAATATATTTTAACATACTTTAATATATTTTCAATATATTATTATATTTAACATATATTTTTAAATATATCAATATATTTTTAATATATATTAACATATTTAATATATTTTATTATATTTTTAAATATTTTTAATATATTTTAACATATATCAATATATTTCAATATATTAACACATATTAATATATATTAATATATTTTCATATATTATTTAATATATTTTTAATATATTTTTAATACTTAAATATTTTTAATACATTTTTAATATACTTTAATATATTTAATATACTTTAATATATATTTAATATATATTAACATATTATTTAATATATATTAATATATTTTAATATATATTAATATATTTTTAATATATTTTTAATATATATTAATATATTTTAATATATTTTAATATATTTAAATATTTTAATATATATTAACATATTTTTAATATATTAATATATTTTTAATATATATTAATATACTTTTTAATATATTTTAATATATTTTTAATATATTAATATATATTAATATATTTTAATATATTTAAATATTTTTAACATATTTTTTAATATATATTAACATATTTTTAATATATTTTCAATATATATTCAAATATTTCAATATATTAACAATTTTTAATATATATTAACATATTTTAATATATTTCAATATATTTAACATATTTTAATATATTAACATATTTCAATAATATATACTTTTAATATATATTAACATATATTTTATTAATATATATTAATATATTTTAATATATTTTAATATACTTTAATATATTTAACATATTTCAATATATATTAACATATTTTCAATATATTTTCTTTAATATATTTTTTCAATATATTTAACATATTTCAATATATATTAATATATTTTTAATATATTTAATATATTTTTAATATATTTTAAATATTTTAATATATTTTTAATATATTTAATATATTTAATATATTTTAACATATTTTAATATATTTTAATATATTTAATATATTTTTTTATATTTTTAATATATTTTATTAATATATTTTAACATATATTAATATATTATTAACATATATATTAATATATTTTTAATATATTTTAATATATTTTAATATATTTTAACATATTTCTAATATATTTTAACATACTTTAATATATTAAATATTTTAACATATTTTAATATATTTTTAATATATTTTTAATATACTTTTTAATATATTTTCAATATATTTTTAATATATTTTAATATATTTTTAATATATTTTTAATATATATTAACATATTTAATATATTTCTAATATATTTCAACATATTTCAACATATTAATATATTTAATATATTTTAATATATATTAATATATTTTCAATATATATTAACATATTTTCAATATAATATATATTTAATATATATCATATATATATTAACATATTTTTAATATATATTAACATATATTTTCAATATATATCAACACATTTCAATATATATTAACATATTTTTAACATATTTTAATATTATATCAACATATTTTAAATATATTTTCAATATATTTCAATATATTATCAATATATATATTTTAAATATATCATTATACCTAAATATATTAACATATTTTTAATATATTCAACATATATCAATATATTTTAACATATATCAAACATTTTCAATATATATTAACATATTTTAATATATATTCAACATATTAACATATTTTAACATTTTAACAATTTTAATATACTTTCAATATATATTAACATATTTTAATATATTTTAATATACTTTAACATATATTAACATATTTTCAATATATATTATTATATTTTAATATATATTAACATACTTCAATATATTTTTAACATACTTAATATATTAATATACTTTAACATATATTTTCAATATATTTTAACATATATTAACATATTTTAATATATTAACATATTTAATACATTTTCAATATATATTAATATATTTTAATATATATTAATATTTAAATATATATAACATATTTTCAATATATATTAACATATTTCAATATATATTAATATATTTAACATATTTTCAATATATATTATATTTCAATATATTAACATATATTTCATATATATATTAACACATTTTAATATACTTTAATATATTTTCAATATACTTTAATATATATTAATACATTTTCTAATATATATTAACATATTTTCAATATATATTAATATACTTTAATATATTTAATATATAAAATATTCAATATATACTTTTTAATATATATAAAATATTTTAATATACTTTCAATATACTTTAAATATTAATACATATCAACATACTTCATATATATCAATATATTTTCTAATATATTTTAAATATTTTTCAACATATCTTAATATATTTTTAATATATATTAACATACTTCAATATTTATCAATATATTTAATATATTCTAATATATTTTCAATATATATTAACATATTTTCAAATATATTAACATACTTTAACATATTTTAACATATATTAATATATTTAATATACTTTTAACATATTTTAATATATTTTTAATATATATTAACATATATTTAATATATATCAACATATATTTCAACATACATTTTAATATATATTCAACATACTTAAATATTTAATATACTTCTAACATATATCAACATATTTCATATATATTAACACATTTTAATATATATTAACACACATCAACATATTTTCAATATATTTTAACATACTTTAATATACTTTATCAACATATTTTTATATATTTTCATACTTTTATATTCAACATACTCAACACATATCAACATATTTTCAATATATATCAACACATTTCAATATATTCAACATATATCAACATATTTTTATACTTTCAACATATATCAACATACTTTCATTAACATACTTCTTAATATATTTTTAACATATTTTAATATTTTCAAATATATTATACATATATTTTCAATATATTTAATATATTTTTAAATATATATTAACATATTTTTAACATATATTTTCAACATATTTTAAATATACTTCAATATATTTCAATATATATTAATATATTTCATATATATTAACATATTCAACATACTCAATACATATTAACATATTTTCTCATATTTATATACTTTAATATATTTTAACATATCAATATATATTAACATACTTTAATATATATTAACATACTTTTCAATATATTTATATATCTTTAATATATTTTTAATATATATTAAATATATTTAATATATTCAACATATTTTCAATATATTTTCTCAATATATATCAACATATTTCAATATATCAACATACTTTTTAATATATATTTTCAATATATAATCATACTTTTCAATATATTTCAACATATTTAAATATTATCAACATACTTTCAATATATTTCAACATATTTCAACATACATATTTTAATATATATTCAACATATTTTTAATATATATATACTTTCAACATATTTTCAACATATTTTCAATATATTTAATATTACTTCAACATATTTCAACATATATTAATATATTTAATATATATTTTTTTAATATATATTAACATACTTCAATATATATTAATATATTATCAACATTTTCAATATATATTAACATATTTTCAAATATATATTAACATACTCTTTCAACATTTTAATATTTCTAATATATATTAACATATTTTAACATATCAACATATTTTCAACATATATCAATACATTTTCAATATATACCAACATTTTTAATATATATTCAACACATTTTCAACATATATTAACATATTCAATATATATCTAACATATTCAAATATATCTTTAAATATTTTCAATATATATCAACATATTTAACACATTTCAACATATACTTTCAACATATTTTTAACATATATCAACATTTTTCAATATATATCAAACATACTTTCAACATATATCAACATATTTCAACATATTTTCAATATATATCAACACACCTTAACATATTCAACATACCTCAATATATCAACATTTTCAACATATCAACACATTTTCAATATATATTAACATACTCAACATATATTCACATACCTCAACATATTCAACATACTCTTCAACATATTTCAACACATTTAACACATTTTCAATATATTAACATTTTCAACACATATATTACTTTAACATATTTTCTAATATATATCAACATATTTTCAATATATCTTAATATATTCAACATTTTAATAACATATATTTTCAACACACTTTAATATATTTTCTAATATATTTCAACATACTTCAACATATTTTCAATATATTTAACATATCTCAATATACTTTAATATATTTCAATATACTTTAATATATTTAACATATTCAACACTTTTTAACATACTTTCACATATATTAATATATTTTTCAATATATATTAACATATTTTCAATATATATTTAACATATTTTCAATATATATTAACATATCAACATATATTTCAACATATTTCTTTAATATACTTTCAATATATTTTAATAATATATTCTAATATATATTAATATATATTAACATATTTTTAATATACTTTAATATATTTAACATATTTTCTAAATATATTAACATATTTTCTAATATTATATCAATATATTCAATATATTTAACATATTTTAACATATTTTCAATATATTTAACATACTTCAATATATATTAATATACTTAACATTATTTCAATATACACATCAACATACTTTATATCTTTAACATACTTTTAACACATTTATTAACATATTATCACATACATTTTCTAAACATTTAACATATTTTCAATATATATTAACATACTTTTACATACATTATTATCAAAATACACCTCAATATACTTAACATATATTAATATATTTTAACATTTTTATATACAACATATATCAACAATATATTAACATACTTCAATATATATCAATATACTTCAACACATCTCAACATACATTAATAACATACTCAATATATATCAACATACTTCAATACTTTTAACATATTTCTCTAATATATACTTTCAATATATTTAACATACTTTCAATATATTCAACATTACTTCAACACATATCAACATACTTAATATATTTTTCAACACATTTTCAATACATATCAAACACTTCAATATATTAACATACTCAACACATTCAACATTTCTCAATATATATTAACATACTTCAATATATATAACATATTCTCAACACACTTTCAATATATATTAACATACTTAATACATTTCTAATATATAACACATTTACATTTCAACATACTTCAATATACTTCAATATATTATCAACATACTTCAATATATATTAACATACTTAACATATATCAACATACTTAACATATATCAACATATTCAACACATATTTACATATCATTAATATATATTAACATACATTCAACATATTTTCAATATATATATTAACATATTTAAATATATATTAACATACCCAATATATATTAACACATTTCAATATATTAATATACATTTTAATATATTAACAATTTTCAATATATATTAACATATATTAATATATATTTTATATTTCAATATTTTCAATATATATTAACATACTTCAACATATATTAATATATTTCAATATATTAACATACTTTTTCAATATATTTTTAATATATATTAACATACTTAAATATTCAATACATTAATATATATCAACATATTCAACATATATCAACATATTTCTAATATATATTAACATACTTTCAATATATATTTCAACATATATCAACACACCTCAACATATATTTTTAACATATTAACATACTTTTAATATATATTTTAATATACTTAACACATATTAAATATTTTCAATATATATCAACATATTTTCAACACATTTCAATATATATAATACCTCAAAATATTTTCAATATATCATTAAATATTCAACATATTTCAACACACTTCAATATATATTAACATATTCAACACATTCAATATATATTAACATATTTTCAATATATATCAACATATTTCAATATATATTCAATACATTTCAATATATATTAACATACTCAATATATATCAACATACTTCAATATATTTTTAACATACTTCAATATATAATCAACACATCTCAACACACAAACACCTCAATATATATCAACACATCTCAACACACCTCAATATATATCGACACACTTCAATATATATCAACACATCTCAACACATCTCAACACACATCAACACACTTCAACACACATCAACACACATCAACACACTTCAACATATATCAACACACTTCAACATATATCAACACATCTCAATATATATCAACACACCTGAATATATATCAACACACTTCAACACACTTCAACACATATCAACACACCTCAACACACCTCAACATATATCAACACACCTCAATATATATCAACACACCTCAACACATATCAACACACCTCAACACACCTCAACACATATCAACACATATCAACACACCTCAACACATCTCAACACACCTCAATATATATCAACACATCTCAACATATATCAACACACCTCAACATATATCAACACACCTCAACATATATCAACACACCTCAACATATATCAACACACCTCAACACATCTCAACATATATCAACACACCTCAACACATATCAACACACCTCAACACATATCAAATCAAATCAAATCAAATTTATTTATATAGCCCTTCGTACATCAGCTGATATCTCAAAGTGCTGTACAGAAACCCAGCCTAAAACCCCAAACAGCAAACAATGCAGGTGTAAAAGCACGGTGGCTAGGAAAACTCCTAGAAAGGCCAAAACCCAGGAAGAAACCTGAGAGGAACCGGAGGGCGCATGTGGGGTGGCCAGTCCTCTTCTGGCTGTGCCGGGTAGAGATTATAACAGAACATGACCAAGATGTTCAAATGTTCATAAATGACCAGCATGGTGAATAATAATAAGGCAGAACAGTTGAAACTGGAGCAGCAGCACAGTCAGGTGGACTAGGACAGCAAGGAGCCTTCATGTCCAGGTAGTCCTGGGGCACGGTCCTAGGGCTCAGGTCAGTTGAAACTGGAGCAGGAGCATGGCCAGGTGGACTGGGGATGCAAGGAGTCCCATGTCAGGTAGTCCTGGGACATGGTCCTAGGGCTCGAGGTCCTCCCGAGGAGAGAGAAGAAAGAGAGAAGGAAGAATTAGAGAAGCATTTAGATTCACACAGGACACCGAATAGGACAGGAGAAGTACTCAGTATAAACAAACTGACCCAGCCCCCGGACACATAAACTACTGCAGCATAAATACTGGAGGCTGAGACAGGAGGGGTCAGGAGACACTGTGGCCCCATCCGAGACACCCCGGACAGGGCCAAACAGGAAGGATATAACCCCACCCACTTTGCCAAAGCACATCCCCCACACCACTAGAGGGATATCTTCAACCACCAACTTACCATCCTGAGACAAGGCCCAGTATAGCCCACAAAGATTCTCGCCACGGTACAACCCAAGGGGGGTAACCCAGACAGGCCGTACAACAGTGAATCAACCCACCCAGGTGACGCACCCCCAGGGACGGCACTTGAGAGAGCCCCAGCAAGCCAGTGACTCAGCCCCGTAACAGGGTTAGAGGCAGAGAATCCCAGTGGAAAGAGGGGAACCGGCCAGGCAGAGACAGCAAGGGCGGTTCGTTGCTCCAGAGCCTTTCCGTTCACCTTCCCACTCCTGGGCCAGACTACACTCAATCATATGACCCACTGAAGAGATGAGTCTTCAGTAAAGACTTAAAGGTTGAGACCGAGTTTGCGTCTCTGACATGGGTAGGCAGACCGTTCCATAAAAATGGAGCTCTATAGGAGAAAGCCCTGCCTCCAGCTGTTTGCTTAGAAATTCTAGGGACAATTAGGAGGCCTGCGTCTTGTGACCGTAGCGTACGTGTAGGTATGTACGGCAGGACCAAATCAGAGAGGTAGGTAGGAGCAAGCCCATGTAATGCTTTGTAGGTTAGCAGTAAAACCTTGAAATCAGCCCTTGCTTTGACAGGAAGCCAGTGAGACTCTGCCCTGAGAATCATTATGATAGCAATACTGCACCGAACGAAGTACATTT
>NW_026281713.1:0-8779 GCF_023373465.1 Oncorhynchus keta
CATGGACACGATTAGTCAGGACCTCCAACAGCCGAAGCTAAGTAGTAACATTAACATGATGCCTTCTAATTGCAGCCGCTGTGTTCGCCTTACGGCGGGATAGCTAGTACTGCAAGCCCAGCTTCGCAGACGCAATCGTTAGGCAAGGGTAATTTCAGTGTAGGAAAGGATGAAACAGCGTCTGTGCCACCAGCAAGTACAGATAGTAGTACAAATCCCTAGCACAGTCCCCGCAGCCGGACAACTTTCTCACGGTTTCTGGAAGGAAATGCTGTAGGAACGCTCAACCGGTGTCGCTCATTCAGCAGACAGAAACTTTCAACCGGTTTTCCCCATTAAGCAGCGGGTCGGTGTCAGAGGCCAGAGTCTTCTCTGGTCTCTACTCCTCCCGTTACGGGGTCTGAGACGCCGAAGCTTCCCACCATTAGCTCTGACAAATTGAAAACTCTAGTCATTGGCGACTCCATTACCCGCAGTATTAGACTTAAAGCGAATCATCCAGCGATCATACACTGTTTACCCGGGGCAGGGCTACCGACGTTAAGGCTAATCTGAAGATGGTGCTGGCTAAAGCTAAAACTGGCGAGTGTAGAGAGTATAGAGATATTGTTATCCACGTCGGCACCAACGATGTTAGGATGAAACAGTCAGAGATCACCAAGCGCAACATAGCTTCTGCGTGCATATCAGCTAGAAAGATGTGTCGGCATCGAGTAATTGTCTCTGGCCCCCTCCCAGTTAGGGGAGTGATGAGCTCTACAGCAGAGTCTCACAACTCAATCGCTGGTTGAAAACTGTTTTCTGCCCCTCCCAAAGATAGAATTTGTAGATAATTGGCCCTCTTTCTGGGACTCACCCACAAACAGGACCAAGCCTGACCATGCTGAGGAGTGACGGACTCCATCCTAGCTGGAGGGTTGCTCTCATCTTATCTGCCAACATAGACAGGGCTCTAACTCCTCTAGCTCCACAATGAAATAGGGTGCAGGCCAGGCAGCAGGCTATTAGCCAGCCTGCCAGCATAGTGGAGTCTGCCACTAGCATAGTCAGTGTAGTCAGCTCAGCTATCACCACATTGAGACCGTGTCTGTGCCTCGACCTAGGTTGGGCAAAACTAAACATGGCGGTGTTCGCCTTAATCTCACTAGGATAAGAGACCACCTCCATTCCTGTCATTACTGAAAGAATCATGATACCTCACATCTCAAATAGGGCTACTTAATGTTAGATCCCTTGCTAAGAGAGCAATTATAGTCAATGAACTAATCACTGATCATAATCTTGATGTGATTGGCCCTGACTGAGAAACATGGCTTAAGCCTGATGAATTTACTGTGTTAAATGAGGCCTCCCCCTCCTGGCTACACTAGTAGACCATATCCCCGTGCATCCCGCAAAGGCGAGGTGTTGCTAACATTTACTTATAGCAAATTTCAATTTACAAAAAAAAATGACGTTTTGTCTTTTGAGCTTCTAGTCATGAAATCTATGCAGCCTACTCAATCACTTTTTATAGCTACTGTTTACAGGCCTCTGGGCCATATACAGCGTTTCTCACTGAGTTCCCTGAATTCCTATCAGACCTTGTAGTCATTGCAGATAATATTCTAATCTTTGGTGACTTTAATATTCACATGGAAAAGTCCACAGACCACTCCAAAAGGCTTTGGAGCCATCATCGACTCAGTGGGTTTTGTCCAACATGTCTCTGGACCCACTCACTGTCACAGTCATACGCTGGACCTAGTTTTGTCCCATGGAATAAATGTTGTGGATCTTAATGTTTTTCCTCATAATCCTGGACTATCGGACCACCATTTTATTACGTTTGCAATTGCAACAAATAATCTGCTCAGACCCCAACCAAGGAACATCAAAAGTCGTGCTATAAATTCACAGACAACACAAAGATTCCTTGATGCCCTTCCAGACTCCCTCTGCCTACCCAAGGACGCCAGAGGACAAAAATCCGTTAACCACCTAACTGAGGATCTCAATTTAACCTTGCGCAATACCCTAGATGCAGTTGCACCCTAAAAACTAAAAAATGTCTCATAAGAAACTAGCCCCTGGTACACAGAAAATACCAGAGCTCTGAAGCAAGCTTCCAGAAAATTGGAACGGAAATGGCGCCACACCAAACTGGAAGTCTTCCGACTAGCTTGGAAGGACGGTACCGTGCAGTACCGAAGAGCCCTTACTGCTGCTCGATCGTCCTATTTTTCTAACTTAATTGAGGAAAATAAGAACAATCCGAAATTCCTTTTTGATACTGTGGCAAAGCTAACTAAAAAGCAGCATTCCCCAAGAGAGGATGACTTTCACTTTAGCAGTGATAAATTCATGAACTTCTTTGAGGAAAAGATTATGATTATTAGAAAGCAAATTACGGACTCCTCTTTAAACCTGCGTATTCCTCCAAACCTCAGTTGTCCTGAGTCTGCACAACTCTGCCAGGACCTAGGATCAAGAGAGACGCTCAAGTGTTTTAGTACTATATCTCTTGACACAATGATGAAATAATCATGGCCTCTAAACCTTCAAGCTGTATACTGGACCCTATTCCAACTAAACTACTGAAAGAGCTGCTTCCTGTGCTTGGCCTCCTATGTTGAACATAATAAACGGCTCTCTATCCACTGGATGTGTACCAAACTCACTAAAAGTGGCAGTAATAAAGCCTCTCTTGAAAAAGCCAAACCTTGACCCAGAAAATATAAAAAACTATCGGCCTATATCAATCTTCCATTCCTCTCAAAGATTTTAGAGAAGGCTGTTGCGAGCAACTCACTGCCTTCCTGAAGACAAACAATGTATACGAAATGCTTCAGTCTGGTTTTAGACCCCATCATAGCACTGAGACGGCACTTGTGAAGGTGGTAAATGACATTTTAATGGCATCGGACCGAGGCTCTGCATCTGTCCTCGTGCTCCTAGACCTTAGTGCTGCTTTGATACCATCGATCACCACATTCTTTTGGAGAGATTGGAAACCCAAATTGGTCTACACGGACAAGTTCTGGCCTGGTTTAGATCTTATCTGTCGGAAAGATATCAGTTTGTCTCTGTGAATGGTTTGTCCTCTGACAAATCAACTGTACATTTCGGTGTTCCTCAAGGTTCTGTTTTAGGACCACTATTGTTTTCACTATATATTTTACCTCTTGGGGATGTTATTCGAAAAAAAAAAAAAAAAAAAAAAACATAATGTAAACTTTCACTGCTATGCGGATGACACACAGCTACATTTCAATGAAACATGGTGAAGCCCCAAATTGCCCTCGCTAGAAGCATGTGTTTCAGACATAAGGAAGTGGATGGCTGCAAACTTTCTACTATTAAACTCGGACAAAACAGAGATGCTTGTTCTAGGTCCCAAGAAACAAAAGATCTTCTGTTGAATCTGACAATTAATCTTAATGGTTGTACAGTCGTCTCAAATAAAACATGAAGGACCTCGGCGTTACTCTGGACCCTGATCTCTCTTTTGAAGAACATATCAAGACCATTTGAGGACAGCTTTTTCCATCTACGTAACATTGCAAAATCAGAAACTTTCTGTCCAAAAATGATGCAGAAAAATTAATCCATGCTTTTGTCACTTCTAGGTTAGACTACTGCAATGCTCTATTTTCCGGCTACCCGGATAAAGCACTAAATAAACTTCAGTTAGTGCTAAATACGGCTGCTAGAATCCTGACTAGAACCAAAAAATTTGATCATATTACTCCAGTGCTAGCCTCTCTACACTGGCTTCCTGTCAAAGCAAGGGCTGATTTCAAGGTTTTACTGCTAACCTACAAAGCATTACATGGGCTTGCTCCTACCTACCTCTCTGATTTGGTCCTGCCGTACATACCTACACGTACGCTACGGTCACAAGACGCAGGCCTCCTAATTGTCCCTAGAATTTCTAAGCAAACAGCTGGAGGCAGGGCTTTCTCCTATAGAGCTCCATTTTTATGGAACGGTCTGCCTACCCATGTCAGAGACGCAAACTCGGTCTCAACCTTTAAGTCTTTACTGAAGACTCATCTCTTCAGTGGGTCATATGATTGAGTGTAGTCTGGCCCAGGAGTGGGAAGGTGAACGGAAAGGCTCTGGAGCAACGAACCGCCCTTGCTGTCTCTGCCTGGCCGGTTCCCTCTTTCCACTGGGATTCTCTGCCTCTAACCCTGTTACGGGGCTGAGTCACTGGCTTGCTGGGGCTCTCTCGTGCCGTCCCTGGGGGGGTGCGTCACCTGGGTGGGTTGATTCACTGTTGTGGTCGGCCTGTCTGGGTTGCCCCCCTTGGGTTGTACCGTGGCGGAGATCTTTGTGGGCTATACTCGGCCTTGTCTCAGGATGGTAAGTTGGTGGTTGAAGATATCCCTCTAGTGGTGTGGGGGATGTGCTTTGGCAAAGTGGGTGGGGTTATATCCTTCCTGTTTGGCCCTGTCCGGGGTGTCCTCGGATGGGGCCACAGTGTCTCCTGACCCCTCCTGTCTCAGCCTCCAGTATTTATGCTGCAGTAGTTTATGTGTCGGGGGCTAGGGTCAGTTTGTTATATCTGGAGTACTTCTCCTGTCCTATTCGGTGTCCTGTGTGAATCTAAGTGTGCGTTCTCTAATTCTCTCCTTCTCTCTTTCTTTCTCTCTCTCGGAGGACCTGAGCCCTAGGACCATGTCCCAGGACTACCTGACATGAGGACTCCTTGCTGTCCCCAGTCCACCTGGCCATGCTCCTGCTCCAGTTTCAACTGACCTGAGCCCTAGGACCGTGCCCCAGGACTACCTGACATGAAGGCTCCTTGCTGTCCCCAGTCCACCTGACTGTGCTGCTGCTCCAGTTTCAACTGTTCTGCCTTATTATTATTCGACCATGCTGGTCATTTATGAACATTTGAACATCTTGGTCATGTTCTGTTATAATCTCTACCCGGCACAGCCAGAAGAGGACTGGCCACCCCACATAGCCCGGTTCCTCTCTAGGTTTCTTCCTAGGTTTTGGCCTTTCTAGGGAGTTTTTCCTAGCCACCGTGCTTTTACACCTGCATTGTTTGCTGTTTGGGGTTTTAGGCTGGGTTTCTGTACAGCACTTTGAGATATCAGCTGATGTACGAAGGGCTATATAAATAAATTTGATTTGATTTGATTTGAATCACATAGTCACACACTGTCACTACTTACTGTTCAATCTACATAGTCACACACTGTTCAGCTAACTACTGTTCAATCACATAGTCACACACTGTTACTAACTACTGTTCAATCACATAGTCACACACCGTCCACTAACTACTGTTCAATCACATAGTCACACACTGTCACTAACTACTGTTCAATCCACATAGTCACACACTGTTACTAACTACTGTTCAATCACATAGTCACACACTGTCACTAACTACTGTTCAATCACATAGTCACACACTGTCACTACTTACTGTTCAATCACATAGTCACACACTGTCATTAACTACTGTTCAATCACATAGTCACACACTGTCAATAACTACTGTTCAATCACATAGTCACACACTGTCACTACTTACTGTTCAATCACATAGTCACACACTGTTACTAACTACTGTTCAATCACATAGTCACACACTGTCATTAACTACTGTTCAATCACATAGTCACACACTCACTAACTACTGTTCAATCACATAGTCACACACTGTCATTAACTACTGTTCAATCACATAGTCACACACTGTCATTAACTACTGTTCAATCACATAGTCACACACTGTCACTAACTACTGTTCAATCACATAGTCACACACTGTTAAATCACATAGTCACACACTGTCACTAACTTACTGTTCAATCACATAGTCACACACTGTCACTAACTACTGTTCAATCACATAGTACACACACTGTTACTAACTACTGTTCAATCACATAGTCACACACTGTTACACTAACTACTGTTCAATCACATAGAGACACACTCGTCACTTAACTTACTGTTCAATCACATAGTCACACACTGTCACTAACTACTGTTCAATCATAGTTACATAGTTGCCATTATTGCTCACTTGCCATAGTTGCCATTACATGGTAGTACACTACTGTTCACACTATTGTTGACACATAGTCACAGACTGCTTGCACTACTGTTCAGTCGCATAGTTACATACTGTCATTTACCCATTGTACCAATTCTACATAGTTGCCATTACTGTTACACTATTGTTTCAATCACATAGTCACACACTGTCACACTATTGTTCAATTCACATAGTTCACACACTGTCATTAACTACTGTTCAATCACATAGTTGCACATACTGTCACTAACACTGTTCAATCCAGATAGTTGATACAGACTGTTCTACTACTGTTCAATCCACATAGTCACACACTGTTATTAACTGGCTGTTCAATCACATAGTTACACACTACACAGTTCACTGACACAGACTGTCACACCATTGTTCAATCACATAGTCATTACTGCCACTACACTACTGTTCAATCACATAGTCACACACTGTCATTTAACTACTGTTCAATCACATAGACTGGGTTACACACATTGACATAGTTGCACATTACTGTCATTACCCACATTGTTCAATCACATAGTTCACACACTGTTACTAACTACTGTTCAATTGCTATAGTTCACATTACTGTCATTAACTACTGTTCAATCACATAGTCACATTACTGTTCATTAATTACTGTTCAATCATATAGTTACATAGTTACACTACTGTTTCAATTACATAGTTGCATTACTGTTACACTCCACTGTTCAATCACATAGTCACGTTACACATTGCTCAATTACATAGTTACACATTGTTTACTGTTCAATTACTATAGTTAGTCATTACTGTCATGCACATAGTTGCCATTACTCGTTACGCACTACTGTTCAATCACATAGTCACATACTGTTACACTACTGTTCAATCACATAGTCACACACTGTTTACTAACTACTGTTCAATTCATATAGTCACATACTGTCATTAACTACTGTTCAATCACATAGTCACACTGTCACTAACTACTGTTCAATCCACATAGTCACACACAACTACTAACTACTGTTTACCAATTGCTATAGTCACACACTGTTACACTACTGTTCAATCACATAGTCACACACTGTCATTAACTACTGTTCAATCACATAGTCACACACTGTCATTAACTACTGTTCAATCACATAGTCACACACTGTCACTAACTACTGTTCAATCACATAGTCACACACTGTCATTAACTACTGTTCAATCACACTTAGTCACACACTGTCACTAACTACTGTTCAATCCATAGTCACACACTGTCATTAACTACTGTTCAATCCATAGTCACACACTGTTACTAACTCATTGTTCAATTGCTATATAGTCACACACTGTCATTAACTACTGTTCAATCACATAGTCACACACTGTCACTAACTACTGTTCAATCACATAGTCACACACTGCCACTAACTACTGTTCAATCACATAGTCACACACTGTCATTAACTACTGTTCAATCACAGACACACAGACTGACACAGACTGTCACTAACTACTGTTCAATCACATAGTCACACACTGCCACTAACTACTGTTCAATCACATAGTCACACACTGTCATTAACTACTGTTCAATCACAGACACACAGACTGACACACACTGTCACTAACTGCTGTTCAATCACATAGTCACACACTGTTACTAACTACTGTTCAATCACATAGTCACACACTGTCATTAACTACTGTTCAATCACATAGTCACACACTGTCATTAACTACTGTTCAATCACATAGTCACACACTGTTACTAACTACTGTTCAATCACATAGTCACACACTGTTACTAACTACTGTTCAATCACATAGTCACACACTGTTATTAACTACTGTTCAATCACATAGTCACACACTGTTACTAACTACTGTTCAATCACATAGTCACACACTGTTACTAACTACTGTTCAATCACATAGTCACACACTGTCATTAACTACTGTTCAATCACACATAGTCACACACTGTCACTAACTACTGTTCAATCACATAGTCACACACTGTTACTAACTACTGTTCAATCACATAGTCACACACTGTTACTAACTGCTGTTCAATCACATAGTCACACACTGTTACTAACTACTGTTCAATCACATAGTCACACACTGTCATTAACTACTGTTCAATCACATAGTCACACACTGTCACTAACTACTGTTCAATCACATAGTCACACTGTCATTAACTACTGTTCAATCACATAGTCACACACTGTCATTAACTACTGTTCAATCACATAGTCACACACTGTCACTAACTACTGTTCAATCACATAGTCACACACTGTCATTAACTACTGTTCAATCACATAGTCACACACTGTTATTAACTACTGTTCAATCACAGTTACACACTGTCACTAACACTGTTCAATCACATAACTGTTAACTACTGTTCAATCACATAGTCACACTGTCACTAACCATTGTTCAATCACATAGTCACACACTGTCATTAACTACTGTTCAATCCACATAGTCACACACTGTCATTAACTACTGTTCAATCACAGACACACAGACTGACACAGACTGTCACTAACTACTGTTCAGTCGCGTAGTCACATGCACGCATGGATGCAAGCTCACACATTTTAATTACATTTAAATTAATCAGCCTCAAACTGGAGGTAGGTACACATCTCCCAGTGAAAAACACAGTCACGCACATTATGCCAACAGGTCCATGAGAAGAGTCGCCCACAAAATATCCTGGTGTCACCACTCCCTGTCTCACCA
>NW_026281714.1:0-885 GCF_023373465.1 Oncorhynchus keta
GCCCTGAGACCTACTGTAGTCTAATGACAACATGTTCTTCTCTGCATAAAGCCCTGAGACCTACTGTAGTCTAATGACAACATGTTCTTCTCTCTGCATAAAGCCCTGAGACCTACTGTAGTCTAATGACAACATGTTCTTCTCTCTGCATAAAGCCCTGGGACCTACTGTAGTCTAATGACAACATGTTCTTCTCTCTGCATAAAGCCCTGAGACCTACTGTAGTCTAATGACAACATGTTCTTCTCTCTGCATAAAGCCCTGAGACCTACTGTAGTCTAATGACAACATGTTCTTCTCTCTGCATAAAGCCCTGAGACCTACTGTAGTCTAATGACAACATGTTCTTCTCTCTGCATAAAGCCCTGAGACCTACTGTAGTCTAATGACAACATGTTCTTCTCTCTGCATAAAGCCCTGAGACCTACTGTAGTCTAATGACAACATGTTCTTCTCTCTGCATAAAGCCCTGAGACCTACTGTAGTCTAATGACAACATGTTCTTCTCTCTGCATAAAGCCCTGAGACCTACTGTAGTCTAATGACAACATGTTCTTCTCTCTGCATAAAGCCCTGAGACCTACTGTAGTCTAATGACAACATGTTCTTCTCTCTGCATAAAGCCCTGAGACCTACTGTAGTCTAATGACAACATGTTCTTCTCTCTGCATAAAGCCCTGAGACCTACTGTAGTCTAATGACAACATGTTCTTCTCTCTGCATAAAGCCCTGAGACCTACTGTAGTCTAATGACAACATGTTCTTCTCTCTGCATAAAGCCCTGAGACCTACTGTAGTCTAATGACAACATGTTCTTCTCTCTGCATAAAGCCCTGAGACCTACTGTAGTCTAATGACAACATGTTCTTCTCTCTGCATACAGCC
>NW_026281716.1:0-28857 GCF_023373465.1 Oncorhynchus keta
TACAAAGCATGTAGAGGTCTGTAATTTTTATCATAGGTACACTTCAACTGTGAGAGACGGAATCTAAAACAAAATCCAGAAAATCACATTGTATGATTTTTAAGTAATTAATTTGCATTTTATTGCATGACATAAGTATTTGATACATCAGAAAAGCAGAACTTAATATTTGGTACAGAAACCTTTGTTTGCAATTACAGAGATCATATGTTTCCTGTAGTTCTTGACCAGGTTTGCACACACTGCAGCAGGGATTTTGGCCCACTCCTCCATACAGACCCATCTTCAATGCTCTACATTTACATTTACATTTAAGTCATTTAGCAGACGCTCTTATCCAGAGCGACTTACAAATTGGTGCATTCACCTTATGACATCCAGTGGAACAGCCACTTTACAATAGTGCATCTAAATCTTTTAAGGGGGGTGAGAAGGATTACTTTATCCTATCCTAGGTATTCCTTAAAGAGGTGGGGTTTCAGGTGTCTCCGGAAGGTGGTGTCGTGAGGAGTTTGTTCCACCATTGGGGGCCAGAGCAGCGAACAGTTTTGACTGGGCTGACAGGAACTGTACTTCCTCAGTGGTCGGGAGGCGAGCAGGCCAGAGGTGGATGAACGCAGTGCCCTTGTTTGGGTGTAGGGCCTGATCAGAGCCTGAGGTACTGAGGTGCCGTTCCCTCACAGCTCCGTAGGCAAGCACCATGGTCTTGTAGCGGATGCGAGCTTCAACTGGAAGCCAGTGGAGAGAGCGGAGGAGCGGGGTGACGGAGAGAACTTGGGAAGGTTGAACACCAGACGGGCTGCGGCGTTCTGGATGAGTTGTAGGGGTTTAATGGCACAGGCAGGGAGCCCAGCCAACAGCGAGTTGCAGTAATCCAGACGGGAGATGACAAGTGCCTGGATTAGGACCTGCGCCGCTTCCTGTGTGAGGCAGGGTCGTACTCTGCGGATGTTGTAGAGCATGAACCTACAGGAACGGGCCACCGCCTTGATGTTAGTTGAGAACGACAGGGTGTTGTCCAGGATCACGCCAAGGTTCTTAGCGCTCTGGGAGGAGGACACAATGGAGTTGTCAACCGTGATGGCGAGATCATGGAACGGGCAGTCCTTCCCGGGAGGAAGAGCAGCTCCGTCTTGCCGAGGTTCAGCTTGAGGTGGTGATCCGTCATCCACACTGATATGTCTGCCAGACATGCAGAGATGCGATTCGCCACCTGGTCATCAGAAGGGGGAAAGGAGAAGATTAATTGTGTGTCGTCTGCATAGCAATGATAGGAGAGACCATGTGAGGTTATGACAGAGCCAAGTGACTTGGTGTATAGCGAGAATAGGAGAGGGCCTAGAACAGAGCCCTGGGGGACACCAGTGGTGAGAGCGCGTGGTGAGGAGACAGATTCTCGCCACGCCACCTGGTAGGAGCGACCTGTCAGGTAGGACGCAATCCAAGCGTGGGCCGCGCCGGGAGATGCCCAACTCGGAGAGGGTGGAGAGGAGGATCTGATGGTTCACAGTATCGAAGGCAGCCGATAGGTCTAGAAGGATGAGAGCAGAGGAGAGAGAGTTAGCTTTAGCAGTGCGGAGCGCCTCCGTGATACAGAGAAGAGCAGTCTCAGTTGAATGACTAGTCTTGAAACCTGACTGATTTGGATCAAGAAGGTCATTCTGAGAGAGATAGCGGGAGAGCTGGGCCAAGGACGGCACGTTCAAGAGTTTTGAGAGAAAAGAAAGAAGGGATACTGGTCTGTAGTTGTTGACATCGGAGGGATCGAGTGTAGGTTTTTTCAGAAGGGGTGCAACTCTCGCTCTCTTGAAGACGGAAGGGACGTAGCCAGCGGTCAGGGATGAGTTGATGAGCGAGGTGAGGTAAGGGAGAAGGTCTCCGGAAATGGTCTGGAGAAGAGAGGAGGGGATAGGGTCAAGCGGGCAGGTTGTTGGGCGGCCGGGTCGTCACAAGACGCAAGATTTCATCTGAGAGAGAGAGGGAGAAAGAGGTCAGAGCACAGGGTAGGGCAGTGTGAGCAGAACCAGCGGTGTCGTTTGACTTAGCAAACGAGGATCGGATGTCGTCGACCTTCTTTTCAAAATGGTTGACGAAGTCATCTGCAGAGAGGGGGAGGGGGGGGGATTCAGGAGGGAGGAGAAGGTGGCAAAGAGCTTCCTAGGGTTAGAGGCAGATGCTTGAATTTAGAATGGTAGAAAGTGGCTTTAGCAGCAGAGACAGAGGAGGAAAATGTAGAGAGGAGGGAGTGAAAGGATGCCAGGTCCGCAGGAGGCGAGTTTCCTCCATTCCGCCGGCTGCCCGGAGCCCTGTTCTGTGAGCTCGCAATGAGTCGTCGAGCCACGGAGCGGGAGGAGGACCGAGCCGGCCTGGAGGATAGGGACATAGAGAGTCAAAGGATGCAGAAAGGGAGGAGAGGAGGGTTGAGGAGGCAGAATCAGGAGATAGGTTGGAGAAGGTTTGAGCAGAGGGAAGAGATGATAGGATGGAAGAGGAGAGAGAGTGGGGGAGAGAGAGCGAAGGTTGGGACGGCGCGATACCATCCGAGTAGGGGCAGTGTGGGAAGTGTTGGATGAGAGCGAGAGGGAAAAGGATACAAGGTAGTGGTCGGAGACTTGGAGGGGAGTTGCAATGAGGTTAGTGGAAGAACAGCATCTAGTAAAGATGAGGTCAAGCGTATTGCCTGCCTTGTGAGTAGGGGGAAGGTGAGAGGGTGAGGTCAAAAGAGGAGAGGAGGGAAAGAAGGAGGCAGAGAGGAATGAGTCAAAGCAGGATTGGGGAGGTTAAAGTCGCCCAGAACTGTGAGAGGTGAGCAGTCCTCAGGAAAGGAGCTTATCAAGGCACAAGCCCATTGATGAATCCGAGGGGACCTGGAGGGCGCGATAAATGATAAGGATGTTGTTTGAAAGGGCTGGCAGGTAGTCAGACAGCATGGAATTCCAAGCGGAGGCGATAGACAGGATGGGTAAAAAAGGGGAGAAAGAGAGAGAATGACCACTTGGGAGAGAGATGAGGATCCCGGTGCCACCACCCCGCCTGACCAGAAGCTCTCGGGGTGTGCGAGGAGCACGTGGGCGGACGAGGAGAGAGCAGTAGGAGTAGCAGCAGTTATCTGTGGTGATCCATGTTTCCGTCAGTGCCCGTCTTACTGAGGGAAGGAGGTTGTTGGCCAAGATCTCGCAATACATGGCCCCATCCATCCTGCCCTCAATACGGTGCAGTCGTCCTGTCCCCTTTGCAGAAAAGCATCCCCAAAGAATGATGTTTCCACCTCCATGCTTCATGGTTGGGATTGTACTCATCCTTCTTCTGCCTCCAAACACGGTGAGTGGAGTTTAGAACAAAAAGCTATATTTCCAGACCACATGACCTTCTCCCATTCCTCCTCTGGATCATCCAGCTGGTCATTGGCAAACTTCAGACGGGCCTGGACATGCGCTGGCTTGAGCAGGGGGACCTTGCGTGCGCTGCAGGATTTTAATCCATGACGGCGTAGTGTGTTACTAATGGTTTTCTTTGAGACTGTGGTCCCAGCTCTCTTCAGGTCATTGACCAGGTTCTGCCGTGTAGTTCTGGCCTGATCCCTCACCTTCCTCATGATCATTGATGCCCCACGAGGTGAGCTCTTGAATGGAGCCCCAGACCCGAGGGTGATTGACCGTCATCTTGAACTTCTTCCATTTTCTAATAATTGCGCCAACAGATGTTGCCTTCTCACCAAGCTGCTTGCCTATTGTCCTGTAGCCCATCCCAGCCTTGTGCAGGTCTACAATTTTATCCCTGATGTCCTTACACAGCTCTCTGGTCTTGGCCATTGTAGAGAGGTTGTAGTCTGTTTGATTGAGTGTGTGGACAGGTGTCTTTTGTAGAGTTAACAAGTTCAAACAGTTGCAGTTAATATAGGTAATGAGTGGAAAACAGGAGGGCTTCTTAAAGAAAAACTAACAGGTCTGTGAGAGCCGGAATTATTACTGGTTGGTAGGTGATCAAATACTTATGTCATGCAATAAAATGCAAATTAATTAGTTAAATATCATACGATGTGATTTTCTGTTTTGTTTTAGATTCCGTCTCTCACAGTTGAAGTGTATCTATGATAAACCATTACAGACCCCTACATGCTTTGTAAGTAGGAAACCCTGCAAAATCAGCAGTGTATCAAATACTTGTTCTCCCCACTGTAGATACAGAAGAAATGCTAACAGAAGTTTACATTCACCTTATTCAAATACATTTAAACTCAGTTTTTCACAATTCCTGACATTGAATCCAAGTAAAAATTCCTTGTTTTAGGTCAGTTAGGATCACCACTTTAATTTTAAGAACTTGAAATGCCAGAATAATAGTAGAGAGAATGATTTATTTCAGCTTTAATTTTCTTGGCCACTCCAGTACCTTGACTTTGTTGTCCTTAAGCGAAGCCTGGTGAAACACATCTTAGCCTTTGTTAATCACTCTGTCATCTCCAGATTTTGAAATTATGCTTTACAGCCAAAGCAGATAAGCTTTATTAACGAGATTTATCGATAGCCTAGCATTGTCAGCTAGCAGCGGAAGCTTGGTCACGAAAATCGAAAGCAATCAAATTAACCGTTTACCTTTGATGATCTTCGAATTGTTTTCACTGGCAAAGACTCCCAGTTAGACAGCAAATGTTCCTTTTGTTCCATAAAGAAGATGATTTTATACCAAAATACCTCCATGTTTATTTAGTCCGCGTTGTGTTGAAATCCACGGGAAATAGCGGTCACGACAACGCCCCAAAAAAATCGAAATTATGTCCATATGTCAGCAGAAACATGGCAAACGTTTTTTATAATCAATCCTCAAGGCGTTTTTCAGATATCTATTCGATAATATATCATCCGGGACAATTGGCTTTTTCAGTAGAGAGCGACGAAAATCACTACCTTTGTCTTTTACGCTAGAATCACTCTGGAGAGCCCTCAGCTGGCCACTTACGCAATGTAGTCGTTTACGCTCATTCTTCAACATAAAGGCGTGAAACTCGTCAAAATACTGCAGACACTTTAGGGAATCGAGAAAAAGGAACTGTTTGATATCCCTTTCAATGGCCAGTAGGGTGCATAGGAACACTACGGTTTCAAAATAAGAGTCACTTCCTGATTGGATTTTTCTTATGCTTTCACCTGCAATATCAGTTCTGTTATACTCACAGACAATATTTTGACAGTTTTGGAAACTTTAAGTGTTTTCTATCCTAGACTGTCAATTATATGCATCTGGTCCTGAGAAATAGGTTGTTTACTTGGGTACGAAGTAGAAAATAGTGCCCCTAGCTTCAAAAGTTTTAACAAGAAATGTGGAGTTGTTGAAAACGAGTTTTAATAACTCCAACCTAAGTGTATGTAAACTCTCCGACTTCAACTGTACATACAGACGAGATGCTAACAGGCACATGCTAACATTCTAACAGGTATGTGGTAACTCACTGTTTGATCTCTCATAGATCAAAGGGGGAGAGTTTGGCCCAGCGTATTCCGGGTTAGGAGAGTTTGGCCCAGCATATTCTGGGTTACGGGAGGGTTTGGCACAGCATATTCCAGGTTACGGGAGGGTTTGGCCAGCATATTCCGGGTTAGGGAGAGTTTGGCCCAGCATATTCCGGGTTAGGGAGCGTTTGGCCCAGCGTATTCTGGGGTTAGGGGGCGTTGGCCCAGCGTAGTCTGGGGGTTAGAGGGGCGTTTTGGGCCCAGCATAGTCTGGGTTAGGGGGCGCTTGGCCCAGCGTAGTCTGGACCCAGGGGCGTTTGGCCCAGCATAGTCCGGGTTAGGGGCGTTTGGCCCAGTAGTCCGGGTTAGGTGGGAAGTGGCCCAGCGTATTCCCGGTTAGGGGGCGTTTGGCCCAGCGTAGTCCGGTTAGGGGCGTTGGCCCAGCGTAGTCCGGGTTAGGGGCGTTGGGCCCAGCGTATTCCGGGTTAGGAAGCGTTGGCCCAGCTTAGTCCGGGTTAGGGGTGATGTCTTTGTCCCATCGAGCTCTAGCAACTCCTTGTTGCTGGAACTCTGCAAGTGGACTTCGGGGCCAGTTGGACGGGTTTGTCCTCCGACACATTGGTGCGACTGGATTCCGGGTTAAGCAAGTCATGTGTCAAGAAGCAGAGCGGCTCTCGGCAGGGTCGTGTTTTGAGGACGATGGCTCTAGACCTTCGACCTCTCCCTGGAGTCCGTAGGGGAAACCACATGTGTGTTTGATGTGTTCCATACCATCCCATGAATTCCGTTCTAGCCATTACAAATGAGCCCGCCCTCCCCCAATTAAGAGCCCGCCCTCCCCAACTAAGAGCCCGCCCTCCCCAATTAAGAGCCCCGCCCTCCCCAATTAAGAGCCCGCCCTCCCATTAAGGTGCCCCACCTGACACCTGTGGTTTCTGACCACAGTTGAAGACCAGACCATGAGACAATCTTTACATGACTCAAAACTGTTTTGAACATTGAACAATCTACCCCATTCTGCCAAATACTGTTGTTATACATGTAGTTACTCGGAGGCCTACTAAGTAAAGATCCGCCAATGTTGGTGGTGGGAGGGAATCTGAGACCCTGGTACAGGGCCTGTTGGTGTGGAGGGAATTCAAGACCCTGGTACAGGGCCTGTTGGTGGTGTGAGGAATCCAAGACCTGGCAGAGGCCTGGTGGTGTGTGAGGGATCTGAGACCCTGAGACAGGGCCTGTTGGTGGTGTGGTCTGAGACCCTGGTACAGGGCCTGTTGGTGGTGTGAGGGAATCTGAGACCTGGGACAGGGCCTGTTGGTGGTGTGAGGAATCTGAGACCCTGGGACAGGGCCTGTTGGTGGTGTGAGGGAATCCCCTGAGGCCCTGTGACAGGGCCTGTTGGTGGTGAGGAATCTGAGACCTGGGACAGGGCCTGTGGGTGGTGTGAGGAATCCAAGACGCTGGGGACAGGGCCTGTGGGTGGTGTGAGGGGAATCTGAGACCCTGGGACAGGGCCTGTGGGTGGTGTGAGGAATCCAAGACGCTGGGACAGGGCCTGTGGGTGGTGAGGAATCCAAGACGCTGGGACAGGCCTGTGGGTGGTGTGAGGAATCCAAGACGCTGGGACAGGGCCTGTGGGTGGTGTGAGGAATCCAAGACGCTGGGACAGGGCCTGTGGTGGTGTGAGGAATCCAAGACGCTGGGACAGGGCCTGTGGGTGGTGTGAGGAATCTGAGACGCTGGGACAGGGCCTGTGGTGGTGGAGGAATCCAAGACGCTGGGACAGGGCCTGTGGGTGGTGTGGGAGGAATCTGAGACCCTGGTACAGGGCCTGTTGGTGGTGTGAGGAATCTGAGACCCTGGTACAGGGCCTGTGGGTGGTGTGAGGAATCCAAGATGCTGGGACAGGGCCTGTGGGTGGTGTGAGGAATCTGAGACCCTGGTACAGGGCCTGTTAGTGGTGTGAGGAATCTGAGACCCTGGTACAGGCCTGTTGGTGGTGTGAGGAATCTGAGACCCTGGGACAGGGCCTGTGGTGGTGTGGAGGAATCCAAGACGCTGGGACAGGGCCTGTGGGTGGTGTGAGGAATCCAAGACGCTGGGACAGGGCCTGTGGGTGGTGTGAGGAATCCAAGACGCTGGGACAGGGCCTGTGGGTGGTGGGAGGAATCCAAGACGCTGGGACAGGGCCTGTGGGTGTGTGAGGAATCTGAGACGCTGGGACAGGGCCTGTGGGTGGTGGAGGGAATCCAGACGCTGGGACAGGGCCTGTGGGTGGTGTGAGGAATCTGAGACCCTGGTACAGGGCCTGTGGGTGGTGTGAGGAATCTGAGACCCTGGTACAGGGCCTGTGGGTGGTGTGAGGAATCCAAGACGCTGGGACAGGGGGCCTGTGGGTGGTGTGAGGAATCTGAGACCCTGGTACAGGGCCTGTTGGTGGTGTGAGGAATCTGAGACCCTGGTACAGGGCCTGTTGGTGGTGTGAGGAATCTGAGACCCTGGGACAGCGCCTGTGAGTGGTGGAGGAATCCAAGACGCTGGGACAGGGCCTGTGGGTGGTGTGAGGAATCAAAGACGCTGGGACAGGGCCTGTGGGTGGTGTGAGGAATCTGAGACGCTGGGACAGGGCCTGTGGGTGGTGTGAGGAATCCCAAGACGCTGGGACAGGGCCTGTGGGTGGTGTGAGGAATCTGAGACCCTGGTACAGGGCCTGTGGGGGTGGGAGGAATCCAAGACGCTGGGACAGGGCCTGTGGGTGGTGTGAGGAATCTGAGACCCTGGTACAGGGCCTGTTGGTGGTGGGAGGAATTCAAGACCCTGGTACAGGGCCTGTTGGTGGTGTGAGGAATCCAAGACCCTGGTACAGGGCCTGTGGGTGGTGTGAGGGATCTGAGACCTGGGACAGGGCCTGTTGGTGGTGTGAGGGAATCTGAGACCCTGGTACAGGGCCTGTTGGTGGTGTGAGGGAATCTGAGACCCTGGGACAGGGCCTGTTGGTGGTGTGAGGAATCTGAGACCCTGGGACAGGGCCTGTTGGTGGTGTGAGGAATCTGAGGCCCTGTGACAGGGCCTGTTGGTGGTGTGAGGAATCTGAGACCCTGGTACAGGGCCTGTTGGTGGTGTGAGGAATCTGAGACCCTGGGACAGGGCCTGTTGGTGGTGTGATGAATCTGAGACCCTGGGACAGGGCCTGTTGGCGGAGACAATTGGCTGAACCTCAGACTTGTCTAATGGGATGTAACGGCATAGAAAGAGGATATGGTGTTGGAAAGCAAACAGCCTGAATATACAGTATATCTTAAATCACTGCCTTGCTAATAGCTCTCCTCTCCTCTCCTCTCTCCCCTCCCCTCCCTCCCCTCCCTCCCTCCCCTCCCCCTCCCCTCTCCTCTCTCCTCTCCTCTCCTCTCCTCCTCTCCTCTCCTCTCCACAGTACGGGCTGTCTGTGTTGAGTGATTGAACACCCTGGTTGTAGGTTGGGCTCACAGTCATAAACCTGCAACTCCTCCTCCAACTACTGAGCCAAATAGTCCACATACAAACATAACAATAAAATGTTTCACAGAAACTGTTACTTTTCTCTGTCTTTTGTCTTCTGATTTCTAGGATATATCTAGAGTTTTCCACATCCTGGTTCAGTGCAAACATCATGGTTCAGTGCTAACATCATGGTTCAGTGCTAACATCACGGTTCAGTGCAAACATCATGGTTCAGTGCTAACATCACGGTTCAGTGCAAACATCATGGTTCAGTGCTAACATCACGGTTCAGTGCAAACATCATGGTTCAGTGCTAACATCATGGTTCAGTGCTAACATCACGGTTCAGTGCAAACATCATGGTTCAGTGCTAACATCATGGTTCAGTGCTAACATCACGGTTCAGTGCAAACATCATGGTTCAGTGCTAACATCATGGTTCAGTGCTAACATCACGGTTCAGTGCAAACATCATGGTTCAGTGCTAACATCACGGTTCAGTGCAAACATCACGGTTCAGTGCTAACATCATGGTTCAGTGCTAACATCACGGTTCAGTGCAAACATCACGGTTCAGTGCTAACATCATGGTTCAGTGCTAACATCATGGTTCAGTGCTAACATCATGGTTCAGTGCTAACCTCACAGTTCAGTGCTAACATCACGTTCAGTGCAAACATCATGGTTCAGTGCTAACATCACAGTTCAGTGCTAACATCACGGTTCAGTGCTAACATCACGGTTCAGTGCTAACCTCACGGTTCAGTGCTAACATCACGGTTCAGTGCTAACATCACGGTTCAGTGCTAACCTCACGGTTCAGTGCTAACCTCACGGTTCAGTGCTAACATCACAGTTCAGTGCTAACATCACGGTTCAGTGCTAACATCACGGTTCAGTGCTAACATCACGGTTCAGTGCTAACATCACGGTTCAGTGCTAACATCACGGTCTAGTGCTAACATCACGGTTCAGTGCTCACCTCACAGTTCAGTGCTAACATCACAGTTCAGTGCTAACATCACGGTTCAGTGCTAACATCACAGTTCAGTGCTAACATCACGGTTCAGTGCTAACATCACGGTTCAGTGCTAACATCACAGTTCAGTGCTAACATCACGGTTCAGTGCTAACATCACGGTTCAGTGCTAACATCACGGTTCAGTGCTAACATCACAGTTCAGTGCTAACATCACGGTTCAGTGCTAACATCACGGTTCAGTGCTAACATCACGGTTCAGTGCTAACATCACGTTTCAGTGCTAACATCACGGTTCAGTGCTAACCTCACAGTTCAGTGCTAACATCACGGTTCAGTGCTAACATCACAGTTCAGTGCTAACATCACGGTTCAGTGCTAACATCACGGTTCAGTGCTCACCTCACAGTTCAGTGCTAACATCATGGTTCAGTGCTCACCTCACAGTTCAGTGCTAACATCACGGTTCAGTGCTAACATCACGGTTCAGTGCTAACATCACGGTTCAGTGCTCACCTCACAGTTCAGTGCTAACATCACGGTTTTAGTGCTAACATCACGGTTCAGTGCTAACATCACGGTTCAGTGCTAACATCACGGTTCAGTGCTAACCTCACGGTTCAGTGCTAACATCACGGTTCAGTGCTAACATCACGGTTCAGTGCTAACCTCACGGTTCAGTGCTAACATCACTGTTCAGTGCTAACATCACGTTCAGTGCTAATACCACGGTTCAGTGCTAACATCACGTTTCAGTGCTAACATCACGGTTCAGTGCTAACATCACGGTTCAGTGCTAACCTCACGGTTCAGTGCTAACATCACGGTTCAGTGCTAACATCACGGTTCAGTGCTAACATCACGGTTCAGTGCTAACATCACGGTTCAGTGCTAACATCACGGTTCAGTGCTAACCTCACAGTTCAGTGCTAACATCACGGTTCAGTGCTAACATCACGGTTCAGTGCTAACATCACATTTCAGTGCTAACATCACGGTTCAGTGCTAACATCACGGTTCAGTGCTAACATCACGGTTCAGTGCTAACATCACGGTTCAGTGCTAACATCACGGTTCAGTGCTAACATCATGGTTCAGTGCTAACCTCACAGTTCAGTGCTAACATCACGGTTCAGTGCTAACATCACGGTTCAGTGCTAACATCACGGTTCAGTGCTAACATCACGGTTCAATGCTAACATCACGGTTCAGTACTAACATCACGGTTCAGTGCTAACATCACGGTTCAGTGCTAACATCACGGTTCAGTGCTAACCTCACAGTTCAGTGCTAACATCACGGTTCAGTGCTAACATCACGGTTCAGTGCTAATCATCACATTTCAGTGCTAACATCACGGTTCAGTGCTAACATCACGGTTCAGTGCTAACATCGCGGTTCAGTGCTAACATCACGGTTCAGTGCTAACATCACGGTTCAGTGCTAACATCATGGTTCAGTGCTAACCTCACAGTTCAGTGCTAACATCATGGTTCAGTGCTCACCTCACAGTTCAGTGCTAACATCACGGTTCAGTGCTAACATCATGGTTCAGTGCTAACATCACGGTTCAGTGCTCACCTCACAGTTCAGTGCTAACATCACGGTTTAGTGCTAACATCACGGTTCAGTGCTAACATCACGGTTCAGTGCTAACATCACGGTTCAGTGCTAACCTCACGGTTCAGTGCTAACATCACGGTTCAGTGCTAACATCACGGTTCAGTGCTAACCTCACGGTTCAGTGCTAACATCACTGTTCAGTGCTAACATCACGGTTCAGTGCTAATATCACGGTTCAGTGCTAACATCACGTTTCAGTGCTAACATCACGGTTCAGTGCTAACATCACGGTTCAGTGCTAACCTCACGGTTCAGTGCTAACATCACGGTTCAGTGCTAACATCACGGTTCAGTGCTAACATCACGGTTCAGTGCTAACATCACGGTTCAGTGCTAACATCACGGTTCAGTGCTAACCTCACAGTTCAGTGCTAACATCACGGTTCAGTGCTAACATCACGGTTCAGTGCTAACATCACATTTTCAGTGCTAACATCACGGTTCAGTGCTAACATCATCACGGTTCAGTGCTAACATCACGGTTCAGTGCTAACATCACGGTTCAGTGCTAACATCACGGTTTCAGTGCTAACCTCACAGTTCAGTGCTAACATCACGGTTCAGTGCTAACATCACGGTTCAGTGCTAACATCACGGTTCAGTGCTAACATCACGGTTCAATGCTAACATCACGGTTCAGTGCTAACATCACGGTTCAGTGCTAACATCACGGTTCAGTGCTAACATCACGGTTCAGTGCTAACATCACGGTTCAGTGCTAACCCAAGAACAGAGTCAATACTATTGAAAAGCCATTTAACAACGACTTCATTTCCCTGACTTCTTTCCAAGCTGAGATCTAATTTTCATCCAACTTTAGGACTGATGGCCCTGGGACATCTTATGTTGCTCTAATCTCCTGTTGAATCTGCCTGGTAAAAATAGTGTTGTCGTGGTGATGACTGGAAACGATCTAATTGTGAAGAAACTAGCAGTTAGATCGACAGCAGCATAGCTCAGAGGAACCCCCAGATATCCTTTGATATCTGTTGAAGAGTTTAAGACTGGCTTGGCTGTGGAGCCAGGCTGGGGTCGTGGTGTGTGCTGTAACAGGAAGGAGTGAAGCCCGGGTCTGTGGAAAAGCCCCAGGCAACTCTTCCAGGAGATGCGACAGTGACGAGGCCTAAATTAGATTACAGGGGTATCAATGAGAGAGGATTCCCCCAGCCAACTCTTCCATTAGCCGGAGGAGAGCAGAACACCACAGCACTCTGCTTGCAGTTTTCACACAAAGAAGATGTGAGTCAGAAAAATGTGAGAGCATCAATGAAAATGAACAGGAACCACAGAGTGGTGGGAGGGAGGGAAAGTGAGAGGGAAAGAGGGAAAGTGAGAGGGAAAGAGGGAGGGCGGAGGGAAAGAGGGAGGGCGGAGGGGAGGGAGGGAGGGAAAGAGAGAGGGAAGGAGGGAGGGAAAGTGAGAGGGAAAGAGGAGGGAAAGAGGGAGGGCGGGAGGGGAGGGAAGGAGGGAAAGTGAGAGGGAAAGAAGGAGGGAAAGTGAGAGGGAAAGAGGGAGGGAAAGAGGGAGGGAAAGAGGGAGGGAAAGAGGGAGGGGGGGAGGGAAAGAGGAAAAGAGGGAGGGAAAGAGGGAGGGCGGGGAGGGAAAGAGGGAGGGCGGGAGGGAAAGAGGGAGGGAGGGAGGGAGGGAGGGAGGGAGGGGGAGGGAGGGAGGGAAGAGAGAGGGAAAGAGAGAGGGAGGGAGGGAGGGATGGAGGGAGGGAGGGAGGGAGGAGGGAGGGAGGGAGGGAGGGGAGGGAGGGAGGGAGGGAGGGAGGGAGGGAGGGAGGGAGGGAGGGAGGGAGGGAGGGAGGGAAGGGAGGGAGGGAAGGAGGGAGGGAGGGAAAGGAGTAGGTGAAGAGAGAGGAGGGGTAGGTGAAGAGAGAGGAGGGGTAGGTGAGGAGAGATGAGGGGTAGGTGAAGAGAGAGAGGAGGGGTAGGTGAGAGAGAGGAGGGGTAGGTGAAGAGAGAGGAGGCGGAGGTGAAGAGAGAGGAGGCGTAGGTGAGGAGAGGAGGCGTAGGTGAGGAGAGGAGGGGCAGGTGAGGAGAGGGAGGGGTAGGTGAAGAGAGAGGAGGGGTAGGTGAAGAGAGAGGAGGGGTAGGTGGAGGAGAGCGGAGGGGTAGGTGAGGAGAGAGGAGGGGTAGGTGAAGAGAGAGGAGGGGTAGGTGAGGAGAGAGGGAGGGTAGGTGAAGAGAGAGGAGGGGTAGGTGAAGAGAGAGGAGGGGTAGGTAAAGAGAGAAGAGGGGTAGGTGGAGAGAGAGGAGGGGTAGGTGGAGAGAGGAGGGGTAGGTGAAGAGAGAGGAGGGGTAGGTGAAGAGAGAGGAGGGGTAGGTTAAGAGAGAGGAGGGGTAGGTGAAGAGAGAAGAGGGGTAGGTGGAGAGAGAGGAGGGGTAGGTGAAGAGAGAGAGGAGGGGTAGGTGAAGAGAGAGGAGGGGTAGGTGGGAGAGAGAGGAGGGGTAGGTGGAGGAGAGAGGAGGGGTAGGTGGAGAGAGAGGAGGGGTAGGTGAAGAGAGAGGGAGGGTAGAAGAGAGAGGAGGGGTAGGTGGGAGAGAGAGGTGGGGTAGGTGAAGAGAGAGGGAGGGCAGGTGGAGAGAGAGGAGTGTTAGGTGAAGAGAGAGGAGGGGTAGGTGAGGAGAGAGAGGGGTAGGTGAAGAGAGAGGAGGGGTAGGTGGAGAGAGAGGAGGGGTAGGTGAAGAGAGAGGGAGGGTAGGTGAAGAGAGAGGAGGGGTAGGTGGAGAGAGAGGTGGGGTAGGTGAAGAGAGAGGGAGGGTAGGTGAAGAGAGAGAGGGTAGGTGAGAGAGAGGAGTGGTAGGGGTGAAGAGAGAGGAGGGGTAGGTGAGGAGAGAGGAGGGGTAGGTGAAGAGAGAGGAGGGTAGGTGGGAGAGAGAGGAGGGGTAGGTGAAGAGAGAGGAGGGGTAGGTGAAGAGAGGAGGGGTAGGTGAAGAGAGAGGAGGTAGGTGAAGAGAGAGAGGGGGTAGGTGGGAGAGAGGAGGGGTAGGTGGAGAGAGGAGGGGTAGGTGGAGAGAGAGGAGGGGTAGGTGAAGAGAGAGGAGGGGTAGGTGGGGAGAGAGGAGGGGTAGGTGGAGAGAGAGGGGGTAGGTGAGGAGAACAGCTTCTACCATACTGAGAAACACCACTATACGACCACTGTACTACCACCATACTACCACTATACTACCACTGTACTACCGCCATACTACCACTATACTACCCATGTACTACCATCATACTACCACTATACTACCAATGTACTACCACTATACTACCACTATACTACCACTGTACTACCACTGTACTACCACTATACTACCCCTGTACTACCATCATACTACCACTGTACTATGGCTACAACACCACTACAACACCACTATACTAACACCATACTACCACTGTACTACCACTATTCTACCACCATACTACCACTACAACACCACTATACTACCACTATATACTACCACCATACTACCACTGTACTACCACTATACTACCACCATACTACCACTATACTACCACTATACTACCACTATACTACCACCATACTACCACTGTACTACCTACCACCATACTACCCCCTGTACTCATCATACTACCCCCTGTACTACCATCATACTACCCCTGTACTACCATCATACTACCCTGTACTACCATCATACTACCCCTGTACTACCATCATACTACCCCTGTACTACCATCATACTACCCTGTACTACCATCATACTACCACCATACTACCACTTTTCTATCGCTACAACACCACTACAACACCAATATACTACCAATATATACTACAAACGACAACACCACTATACTACCACCATACTACCACTACAACACCACTACAACACCACTATACTACCACCATACTACCCCTGTACTACCATCATACTACCACCATATACTACCACGACAACACCACTATACTACCACTATATACTACCACTACAACACCACTATACTACCACCATACTACCACTGTACTACCACTATACTACCACCATACTACCACGACAACACCACTATACTACCACCATACTACCACTACAACACCAATATACTACCACTATACTACCACCATACTACCACCATACTACCGCAATACTACCACTATACTAACACTACAACACCAATATACTACCACTATACTACCACCATACTGCCACCATACTACCACTGTACCACAACCATACTACCACTGTACCACAACCATACTACCACTGTACTACCACCATACTACCACTGTACTACCACCATACTACCACTGTACTACCACTATACTACCACGGCAACACCACTATACTACCACCATACTACCACTATACTACCACCATACTACCACTATACTACCACCATACTACCGCTGTACTACCACCATACTACCGCAATACTACCACTATACTACCACTACAACACCAATATACTACCACTATACTACCACCATAATGCCACCATACTACCACTATACTACCACCATACTACCACTGTACTACCACCATACTACCAATGTACTACCACCATACTACCACTGTACTACCACCATACTACCACTACAACACCACTACAACACCAATATACGACCACTATACTACCACGACAACACCACTATACTACCACCATACTACCACTATACTACCACCATACTACCGCTGTACTACCACCATGCTGCTGCAATACTACCACTATACTACCACTACAACACAAATATACTACCACTATACTACCACTACAACACCACTGTACTGCCACCATACTACCGCTGTACCGCCACTACAACACCACTATACTACCACCATACTACCACTATACTACCACTACAACACAAATATACTACCACTATACTACCACTACAACACCACTGTACTGCCACCATACTACCGCTGTACCACCACTACAACACCACTATACTACCACCATGCTACCACTATACTACCACGACAACACAAATATATGACCACTATACTACCACGACAACACCACTATACTACCACCATACTACCACTATACTACCGCTGTACTACCACCATGCTGACGCAATACTACCACCATGCTACCACTACAACACAAATATACTACGACTATACTACCACTACAGCACCACTGTACTACCACCATACTGCCACCATACTACCACTGAACCACAACCATACTACCACTGTACTGCCACCATACTACCGCTGTACCGCCACTACAACACCACCGCAACACCACTATACTACCACTATACTGCCACCATACTTCCACCATACTACCACAGTACTACTGCTATACTACCACCATGCTACCACTGTACTACCACTGTACTACCACTGTGCTACCACCGCAACACCACTATACTACCACTACACTACCACTGTACTACCACTGTGCTACCACTGTACTACCACAGTACTACTGCTATACTACCACTGTACTACCACTGTACTACCACAGTACTACTGCTATACTACCACTGTACTACCACTGTACTACCACAGTACTACTGCTATACTACCACTGTACTACCACTGTACTACCACAGTACTACTGCTATACTACCACTGTACTACCACTGTACTACCGCAGTACTACTGCTATACTACCACAGTACTACTGCTATACTACCACTGTACTACCACTGTGCTACCACTGTGCTACCACTGTGCTACCACTGTGCTACCACCGCAACACCACTATACTACCACTATACTACCACTGTGCTACCACTGTACTACCACTGTGCTACCACTGTGCTACCACTGTGCTACCACTGTACTACCACTGTGCTACCACTGTGCTACCACTGTGCTACCACTGTGCTACCACCGCAACACCACTATACTACCACTATGCTACCACTGTGCTACCACTGCATTATCCTTCCTGTCTGTCTCAGCCATGGTGACATCACCCTCCTCTCCCGGCTCTGTGGCCTTCACCCTCCTCTCCCCGGGGCTCTGTGGCCTGTCATCTTCCCCAGGCTTAATTTTTACTGTGTCTTAATCACATAACAAGAGTGGATTTCAACCTGCTGTTTTAAGACAAAAAGGCTCCTGGTTCCTGACCCCACACAGTGAGCCCATCCAGTCCAGCCAGGGTCCTCTCCTGGGCCTGTGGGAGGCAGGAGAAGAGGGTGTCTGGGGGTAAGGGTCCTCCAGGCTGTCCCTTCCTGGGACAGGATTTCATAATCAGGACTCCGGGTGGTAATCAGATTATACCAGGGTTATTTAAGGCTGTGTGTTGGAGAGGGGGAGAAGGGATTATGGAAAGAGGGAGCGGGGAGGGAGAAAGAGGGAGGGGAGAGGGAGAGGGAGAGGGGGAAAGAGGGAGGGAGAGAGGGGGAAAGAGGGAGGGAGAGAGGGGGGAAAGAGGGAGGGAGAGGGAAAGAGAGGGGGATAGGGTGAAATAGGGAGGGAGAAGGGGAGGGAGGGGGAAAGAAGGAGGGAGAGAGGGGGAAAGAGAGAGGAGATGGGGATGGGGATAGGGGAAGCTGGGAGGGAGATAGGGTGAAATAGGGAGGGAGAAGGGGAGGGAGGGGGAAAGAGGGAGGGTGAGTCAGGGAAAAAGAGGGAGGAGGAGGGTCTGGGGAGGAGGAGAGGATGGTTCTGGGTACCTGCAACCACACAGACCTGGGTTCAAATGCTATTTGAAACCATTTCAAATACTTCCTATAGGCTTGATGGAGCTTGCCTGGCTCATTACACCAATAGGACACCCCAACAACTAGAAACCCTGCACCTCTGGACAGGTTCAAGTGAACGCTCAAAGTGTTTGAATTCTTTTAATAGTACCTGAACTCAGCGCTGGTCCCTGCTATACACAGGAACACCCACCACCTTGGATCTACTAAAATCATTTTAAAGGGGCTTATTGTCTTTCTCCAGACCTTCTCACCTCTTCCTCTTTCAGACCATTTAAATTCTGTTGCTAGGGAAACGGGCCTTTATGATGTTCCTCAGTGCATTCTACCAATCGGTCAAACAAGACACTCTATACGCTATACATACTCTATACTCTATACATACTCTATACTCTATACATGCTCTATACATACTCTATACTCTATACATACTCTATACTCTATACATACTCTATACATACTCTATACTCTATACATACTATACATACTTATACATACTGCTTATACTCTATACATACGCTATACATACTTATTATACATACGCTTATACATACTCTATACATACTCTATACATACTATACATACGCTATACTCTATACATACATACTATACTCTATACATACTCTATACATACTCTATACATACCTATACTCTATACATACTCTATACTTATACATACTTCTATACATACATACTATACTCTATACGCTATACATACTCTATACCTATACTCATACTACTATACATACTCTATACATACTCTATACTCTATACATACTCTATACCTATACATACTCTATACTCTATACATACTCTATACTCTATACGCTATACATACTCTATACTCTATACATACTCTATACATACTCTATACATACCTATACTCTATACATACACTATACTCTATACATACTATATGTACTCTATACATACTCTATACTATATACATACTCTATACATACTATACCTATACATACTCTATACTCTATACATACTCTATACCTATACTCTATACATACACTATACTCTATACGTACTCTATACGTACTCTATACATACTCTATACATACTCTATACATACTCTATACATACTCTATGCATACTCTATGCATACCTATGCATACTCGCATACCTATGCATACTATACTATGCATACTCTATACATACTCTATACATACTCTATGCATACTTATACTCTATACATACCTATACATACTCTATGCATACTCTATGCATACTCTATACTCTATACATACTTCTATACATACTCTATACATACTTATACATACTCTATACATACTCTATACTCTATACATACACTATACTCTATACATACTTATACATACTCTATACATACTCTATACATACTCTATACTCCATATATACGCTATACTCTATACATACTCTATACATACTCTATACGCTATACATACTCTATACTCTATACATACTTATACATACCTATACTCTATACATACCTATACATACTCTATACTCTATAATCTATACATACCTATACATACTCTATACATACTTCATACTCTATACATACCTATACGCACTCTATACATACTCTATACATACTTATGCATACCTATGCATACTCTATACATACTCTATACATACCTATGCATACTTTATACCTATACATACTCTATACATACCTATGCATACCTATGCATACCTATGCATACTATGCATACTATACTCTATACATACTCTATACATACTCTATACATACTCTATACATACTCTATACATACTTATACATACCTATACATACTCTATACATACTCTATACTCTATACATACTCTATACATACTCTATACTCTATACATACTCTATACTCTATACATACTCTATACATACTCTATGCATACTCTATACTTTATACCTACTCTATACATACTCTATACATACTCTATACATACCTATACCTATACATACTCTATACTCTATACATACTCTATACATACTCTATACATACTCTATACTCTATACATACCTATACTCTATACATACTCTATACATACTATATGCATACTCTATGCATACTTTATACATATTACCTATACATACTCTATACATACTCTATACTCTATACATACTCTATACATACTCTATACATACTCTATACTTATACATACTCTATACATACTCTATACTATATACATACTCTATACTCTATACATTCTACCAATCGGTCAAACAAGACACTCTATACTCTATACTCTATACATACGCTATACTCTATACATACTCTATACGCTATACATACTCTATACTCTATACATACTCTATACATACTGATACACACTCTATACTCTATACATACGCTATACTCTATACATACTCTATACTCTATACATACTCTATTTTATATACATACTCTATACATACTCTATACATGCTCTATACATACTCTATACTCTATACATACTCTATACATACTCTATACATACTCTATACATACTCTGTACATACTCTGTACATACTCTATATACACTTCTATACACACTCTATACACACTCAATACACACTCTATACATACTCTATACATACTCTATACATACTCTATACACACTCTATACACACTCTATACACACTCTATACACACTCTATACATACTCTATACACACTCTATACATACTCAATACTCTGTACACACTCTATACACACTCTATACATACACTATACTCACTCTATACACACTCTATACACACTCTATACACACTCTATACACACTCTATACACACACTCTATACATGCTCTATACATACTCTATACATACACACTCTATACATACTCAATACTCTGTACACACTCTATACACACTCTATACCTATACATACTCTATACTCTATACTCTATACTCTATACTCTATATATACTCTATACATACTCTGTACCTATATATACTCTATACATACCTATACTCTATACATACTCTATACACACTATATACGCTATACACACTCTATACATACTCTATACATACTCTATACATACTCTATACTCTATACCTATATATACCTATACATACCTATATTCTATACATACTCTGCACTCTATACATACTCTATATTCTATACATACTCTGCACTCTATACATACTCTATATTCTATACATACTCTATATTCTATACATACTCTGTACATACTCTATACACACTCTATACTCTATACATACTCTATACGCAATACATACTATATACACTATACATGCTCTATACTCTGTACATACTCTATACATACTCTATTTTCTATACATAATCAATACTCTACACATATTCTGTACATACTCTACAAATATACATACTCTATACATGATACATACTCTGTACACACTCTATACATACTCTATACATACTCTAAATTCTATACATAATCTATAATATATGTATACTCTATATTCTATACATATTCTATACTCTACAAATATTATATACATACTCTATACTCGATACATACTATGTACATACTCCATACGCTATACATACTCTATACTCTATACATACTCTATATGCTATACAAACTCTATACTCTATACATACTATACACATACTCTGTACTCTATACATACTCTATACATATTCTATAAATACTCTATGAAGATATCTCTCTATAGACCACAGACCACACTAGGCTCTGAGTAGGCCTAACCTCCATGAAGACCCCAACAGGCATAGAAAATCAGAGAGAGAGAGAGAGAGAAAGACAGACATAGAGAATCAGAGAGAGAGAGAGAGAGAGAGAGATAGAGACAGACAGCTACATAAACAGAGGGAGAAGAAGGAGAGAGAGAGAGACAGGCAGCTACAGGAACAGAGGGAGAAGGAGAAAGAGAGAGACATAGAAGATCAGAGAGAGAGAGAGAAAATCAGAGAGAGAGAGAGAGACAGCTACATAAACAGAGGGAGAAGAAGGAGAGAGAGAGACAGACAGCTACAGAAACAGATGGAGAAGAAGAAGAGAGAGAGAGAGAGAGAGAGAGAGAGAGAGAGAGAGAGAGAGAGAGAGAGAGAGAGAGAGAGAGAGAGACAGAAAATCAGAGAGAGAGAGAGAAAAGCAGAGAGAGAGAGAGAGCGAGAGAGAGACAGAAAATCAGAGATAGAGAGAGAAAATCTGAGAGAGAGAGAGAGAGAGAGACAGACATAGAAAATCAGAGAGAGAGAGAGAGAGAGAGACAGAAAATCAGAGAGAGAGAGACAGAGAGAGAGAGAGAGAGAGAGACATAGAAAATCAGAGAGAGAGAGAGAGAGAGAGAGAGAGACAGAAAATCAGAGAGAGAGAGACAGAGAGAGAGAGAGAGAGAGACATAGAAAATCAGAGAGAGAGAGAGAGAGAGAGAGAGAGAGAGAGAGAGAGAGAGACATAGAAAATCAGAGAGAGAGAGAGAGAGAGAGAGAGAGAGAGAGAGAGAGAGACATAGAAAATCAGAGAGAGAGAGAGAGAGAGAGAGAGACATAGAAAATCAGAGAGAGAGAGAGAGAGAGAGAGAGAGAGAGAGAGAGAGAGAGAGACATAGAAAATCAGAGAGAGAGAGAGAGAGAGAGAGAGAGAGAGAGAGAGAGAGAGAGAGAGAGAGAGAGAGAGAGAGAGAGAGACATAAAGAGATATGTGGGCAAGACAAAGAAGGTGGTCAATGTCCTCACATCATCCCATTACACCCCCTGCTGCCTCCCCTTGGCCCAGCGGCTGCCATGGCTACCCAGCCCCCAGCCCCAGTCAGACACGGACCATATAATACAATGAACAGGAATCTGTAGTTTATGGGACCAATAATGCCATGGAGAGGAGGACCTACCTACCTCCCACCGCCCCATACACTCCCATGTTTACCCACCCTTCAGTCCGACCGCCACGACGAGCAGCAATAAGCATAAATGAAGGCAGGAGGTAAAGGGGACCCATCAATCCCCAGCAAGGCCAGAGAGAGCCAGCACTGAACGGGACATCGGCGGGGTTGAGGAAGCGGCGGGGCTCCATCGTCCAGCCCCATTATGCAGCAGTTTGGAGCATGTGGAGCCGTATGAGAGAGTCGTGGAGTATGTCACGGTCTTTGCTCTCCTCCACCAGACGGGAGGGGGCTGAGCACAGCTGGACAGCGTTCCCATGTATTGTCCTGAAGACTGGTCAGAGACCTGGTCGGGTGGTGCCAGAATAATAATCTCTCCTCAACGTAACCAAGACTAAGGAGATGATTGTGGACTACAGGAAAAACAGCACCGAGCACGTCCCCATTCTCATCGACGGGGCTGTAGTGGAGCAGGTTGAGAGCTTCAAGTTCCTTGGTGTCCACATCAACAAACTAGAACGGTCCAAACACACCAAGACAGTCGTGAAGAGGGCACGACAAAACCTAAACCAAAGCCTATTCCCCCTCAGGAAACTGAAAAGATATGGCATGGGTCCTGAGATCCTCAAAAGGTTCTACAGCTGCACCATCGAGAGCATCCTGACCGGTTGCATCACTGCCTGAACGGCAACTGCTCGGCCTCCGACCGCAAGGCACTACAGAGGGTAGTGCGTACGCCCAGTACATCACTGGGGCAAAGCTTCCTGCCATCCAGGACCTCTATACTATTATTTGTTTGATTGTGTGTACTGTTGTTTATTAAGTCCCTGATCTTAGCGAGACAATGCGATAGTAGGACAACACAAATAGACCTGATTAGCAGATAGTCAGGGTCTCTATACTATACTCAGCGGTCTACAAGCCAGACGAGCTCTCAGCAGGTAACCCCTTTCAACAGTCAGACTGTAGACAGAGACAGAGACAGACAACTAACAGCAGTACAGACAGAGACAGAGACAGTCAACTAACAGCAGTACAGACAGAGACAGTCAACTAACAGCAGTACAGACAGAGACAGTCAACAACAGCAGTATAGACAGAGACAGTCAACTAACAGCAGTACAGACAGAGACAGTCAACTAACAGCAGTACAGACAGAGACAGTCAACAACAGCAGTATAGACAGAGACAGTCAACTAACAGCAGTATAGACAGAGACAGTCAACAACAGCAGTACAGACAGAGACAGTCAACAACAGCAGTACAGACAGAGACAGTCAACAACAGCAGTACAGACAGAGACAGTCAACAACAGCAGTATAGACAGAGACAGTCAACAACAGCAGCAGTATAGACAGAGACAGTCAACAACAGCAGTACAGACAGAGACAGTCAACAACAGCAGTACAGACAGAGACAGTCAACAACAGCAGTACAGACAGAGACAGTCAACAACAGCAGTATAGACAGAGACAGTCAACAACAGCAGTATAGACAGAGACAGTCAACTAACAGCAGTATAGACAGAGACAGTCAACAACAGCAGTATAGACAGAGACAGTCAACAACAGCAGTATAGACAGAGACAGTCAACAACAGCAGTATAGACAGAGACAGAGACAGTCAACAACAGCAGTATAGACAGAGACAGTCAACTACAGCAGAATAGACAGAGACAGTCAACAGACAGCAGAATAGACAGAAACAGAGACAGTCAACAACAGCAGTATAGACAGAGACAGTCAACAACAGCAGTATATACAGAGACAGTCAACTACAGCAGTACAGACAGAGACAGTCAACAGACAGCAGAATAGACAGAGACAGAGACAGTCAACAACAGCAGTATAAACAGAGACAGTCAACTACAGCAGAATAGAAAGAGACAGTCAACAACAGCAGTATAGACAGAGACAGAGACAGTCAACAACAGCAGAATAGACAAAGACAGAGACAGTCAACAACAGCAGTATAGACAGAGACAGTCAACAGCAGTATAGACAGAGACAGTCAACAACATCAGTATAGACAGAGACAGTCAACAACATCAGTATAGACAGAGACAGTCAACAACAGCAGTATAGACAGAGACAGTCAACAGACAGCAGAATAGACAGAGACAGAGACAGTCAACAACAGCAGTATAGACAGAGACAGAGACAGTCAACAACAGCAGTATAGACAGAGACAGTCAACAACAGCAGTATAGACAGAGACAGTCAACAGCAGTATAAACAGAGACAGTCAACTACAGCAGAATAGAAAGAGACAGTCAACAACAGCAGTATAGACAGAGACAGAGACAGTCAAGCAACAGCAGAATAGACAAAGACAGAGACAGTCAACAACAGCAGTATAGACAGAGACAGTCAACAACAGCAGTATAGACAGAGACAGTCAACAACATCAGTATAGACAGAGACAGTCAACAACAACATCAGTATAGACAGAGACAGTCAACAACAGCAGTATAGACAGAGACAGTCAACAGACAGCAGAATAGACAGAGACAGAGACAGTCAACAACAGCAGTATAGACAGAGACAGAGACAGTCAACAACAGCAGTATAGACAGAGACAGTCAACAACAGCAGTATAGACAGAGACAGTCAACAACAGCAGTATAGACAGAGACAGAGACAGTCAACAACAGCAGTATAGACAGAGACAGTCAAACAGACAGCAGTATAGACAGAGACAGTCAACAGACAGCAGAATAGACAGAGACAGTCAACTACAGCAGTATAGACAGAGACAGTCAACAACAGCAGTATAGACAGAGACAGTCAACAACAGCAGTATAGACAGAGACAGAGACAGTCAACAACAGCAGTATAGACAGAGACAGTCAACAGCAGCAGTATAGACAGAGACAGTCAACAACATCAGTATAGACAGAGACAGAGACAGTCAACAACAGCAGTACAGACAGAGACAGTCAACAACAGCAGTATAGACAGAGACAGTCAACAACAGCAGTATAGACAGAGACAGTCAACAACAGCAATATAGACAGAGACAGAGACATCAACAACATCAGTATAGACAGAGACAGAGATGACAGAGACAGTCAACAACAGCAATATAGACAGAGACAGAGACAGTCAACAACATCAGTATAGACAGAGACAGTCAACAACAGCAGTATAGACAGAGACAGTCAACAACAGCAGTATAGAAAGAGACAGTCAACAACAGCAGTATAGACAGAGACAGAGACAGTCAACAACATCAGTATAGACAGAGACAGTCAACAACAGCAGTATAGACAGAGACAGTCAACAACATCAGTATAGAAAGAGACAGTCAACAACAGCAGTACAGACAGAGACAGAGACAGTCAACTTAACAGCAGTATAGACAGAGACAGTCAACAACAGCAGTATAGACAGAGACAGAGACAGTCAACAACATCAGTATAGACAGAGACAGTCAACAACATCAGTATAGACAGAGACAGTCCAACAACATCAGAGACAGAGACAGTCAACAACAGCAGTACAGACAGAGACAGTCAACAACAGCAGTATAGACAGAGACAGTCAACTACAGCAGTATAGACAGAGACAGAGATCAACAACAGCAGTATAGACAGAGACAGAGACAGTCAACAACATCAGTATAGACAGAGACAGTCAACTACAGCAGTATAGACAGAGACAGTCAACAACATCAGTATAGACAGAGACAGTCAACAACAGCAGTATAAACAGGAGCAGATCAACAACATCAGTATAGACAGAGACAGATAACAGAGTAACAGTATAGACAGAGACAGTCAACAACAGCAGTATAAGACATGAACAGTCAACAACATCAATTATAGACAGAGACAGAGACAGTCAGCAACAGCAGTATAGACAGAGACAGTCAACAACAGCAGTATAGACAGAGACAGTCAACAACAGCAGTATAGACAGAGACAGTCAACAACAGCAGTATAGACAGAGACAGAGACAGTCAACAACAGCAGTATAGACAGAGACAGTCAACAACAGCAGTATAGACAGAGACAGAGACAGTCAACAACAGCAGTATAGACAGAGACAGAGACAGTCAACAACAGCAGTATAGACACAGAGACAGTCAACAACAGCAGTATAGACAGAGACAGAGACAGTCAACAACAGCAGTATAGACAGAGACAGTCAACAACAGCAGTATAGACAGAGACAGAGACAGTCAACAACAGCAGTATAGACAGAGACAGAGACAGTCAACAGACAGCAGTATAGACAGAGACAGTCAACAACAGCAGTATAGACAGAGACAGAGACAGTCAACAACAGCAGTATAGACAGAGACAGTCAACAACAGCAGTATAGACAGAGACAGTCAACAACATCAGTATAGACAGAGACAGAGACAGTCAACAGACAGCAGTATAGACAGAGACAGTCAACAACAGCAGTATAGACAGAGACAGAGACAGACAACAACAGCAGTATAGACAGAGACAGAGACAGTCAACAACAGCAGTATAGACAGAGACAGAGACAGTCAACTAACAGCAGTATAGACAGAGACAGTCAACAACAGCAGTATAGACAGAGACAGTCAACAGACAGCAGTATAGACAGAGACAGATCAACAACAGCAGTATAGACAGAGACAGTCAACAACAGCAGTATAGACAGAGACAGAGACAGACAACAACAGCAGTATAGACAGAGACAGAGACAGTCAACAACAGCAGTATAGACAGAGACAGAGACAGTCAACTAACAGCAGTATAGACAGAGACAGTCAACAACAGCAGTATAGACAGAGACAGTCAACAGACAGCAGTATAGACAGAGACAGTCAACAACAGCAGTATAGACAGAGACAGTCAACAGACAGTAGTATAGACATAGACAGTCAACAGACAGTAGTATAGACATAGACAGTCCAACAGACATTGTTATAGACAGAACAGTCAACAGACATTGTTATAGACATAGACAGTCAACAGACAGCAGTATAGACAGAGACATCAACTGACAGCACTATAGACAGAGACAGAGACAGTCAACAGACATTGTTATAGACATAGACAGTCAACAGACATTGTTATAGACAGAGACAGTCAACAAACAGTCAGTATAGACATAGACAGTCAACAGACATTGTTATAGACAGACAGTCAACAGACATTGTTATAGACATAGACAGTCAACAGACATTAGTTATAGACATAGACAGTCAACAAACAGCAGTATAGACATAGACTCTCAACTGACAGCACTATAGACAGAGACAGAGACAGAGACAGTCAACAGACAGTAGTATAGACAGAGACAGTCAACAGACAGTCAGTATAGACAGAGACAGTCAACGACAGCAGTATAGACAGAGACAGAGACAGTCAACTGACAGCAGTATAGACAGAGACAGAGACAGTCAGCAATATAGACAGAGACAGAGCCAGCAGGCACACTTCACTCGATCATCTCCACAATGACCTCTAAACCCTAGCCTATGACCCCTCTCTAACAGCCGGCTCTGGTCAGGGTGATCCTGTCGACATTGGAGTGAGTGTTGATGACGCCTTGAAAACAGGCAGTAGTGAGAAGTTGTGGAGTGGGGACAGGGGAGGAGTGGGGGCTCTGTAAGGGAGAGACAGTGGAGAGACAAGGGAGAGACAGGGAAAGAGACAGGGGAGATACAGGAGAGAAACAAGAAAGAGAGGAGACACAGGGAGATGCATGGAGAGAGAGACAGGATAGATAAAGACAGGAGAGAGACAGGAGAGACAGGAAGAGAGAAACAGGGAGACATCGGTGAAGAGAGACAGGATAGATAGAGATGGGAGAGAGACAGGGAGAGACACAGGGAAAGAGACAGTGGAGATACAGGAGAGAAACAAGAAAGAGAGAGACACAGGAAGATGCATGGTGAGAGAGACAGGATAGATAGAGACGGGAGAGAGACAGG